>NC_022020.1:28637319-28651105 GCF_000317375.1 Microtus ochrogaster
GGATGCTCACCTTACTAGACCTGGATGGAGGTGGGCGGTCCTTGGACTTCCCACAGGTCAGGGAACCCTGATTGCTCTTTGGGCTGACGAGGGAGGGGGGCTTGATTGGGAGAGGGGGAGGGAAATGGGAGGCGGTGGCGGGGAAGAGACAGAAATCTTTAATAAATAAATAAATTAAAAAAAGAAAACACACAAAAAAGTGTTACTTAATAAGACATATTGCTTATTGTGAACGTTAGTTCTTGCTGCTGCCGCCAGACTGCCTTTATGTCATCGCCTGCTGCCAAGTGCCTCCCTGCGGCAGCTGTGCAACACAAGTACACCCCTTAAAGGTGCCTGTCTATCACAGTCCTCTCTCCTGCCTCTCTTGTTCCTCTTCTGCCTGTTCTGGCTGGCTGGCTGGCTGCCTCTCTCCTTTCCCCACTCTGAGATGGCCTTTTTTTACTCTTTTCCTCTCCAGGCCCGCTGAAGATACCCATTTTCTGTGTTTTTATCCTTTCAGGGAAGAGTAAGTGAAATAACGGGTGGCACAGTGGTGGTCACTGAGTAGTGATTAAGTAGGTGACATCTGTTATTGTATGTGTTAGTACTGACAGCACTAATGTGGCCTTGTTAACCTGCCTGTACAAAGCCTGTGTGGGGTAAAAAGAACAGCTTTGCCCATCTCGTTCCTTGTTCTTTCTGGTCCCCTGTTGTTGACGTCCCTCCCTTCCCTTCAGCATGGTAATTGATAGCTCCATGCCTGACTATTTTTCAACAAATACTTGTTATTATCTGGCATTTAACATATTTCTTCATTTCCTATCTAGGATGCCAACTCTGCAAAGACAACTTCGGCTGTGTGTGTGTGTGTGTGTGTGTGTGTGTGTGTGTGTGTGTTTGAGTATATGTGTTTATTTCTGTGTTTTCACATCACAGCAATGCCCAACACATGGGACACTCTCAACAGACGTTTATTGAATGAATGAATGAAAACGCACTTCATGGTGCATATAAACACGATCCTTGTAGATTGTCACTTCACACTGAAGTGCATGTAATCCTCACTAATGTTACACATTCAATACATGTGATTCACTAGGGTCCTGCATCAAATACTTGTGACCATTACTAATATTATACATTAAATCTATGTGGCCCTCATTAGTGAAACATTAAACGCATGCAGTCCTTACTAATATTAGGCATTAAATTCATGTGATCCTCACTGCTCTTCTGAATTAAAAATATAACCCTCACTAGTTTTCTGCATTAAATTCTTATCATCCTCACTTGTGTTATTCATTAAGAGCATGTAACCCTCACTAGGGCTATGCATTAAACACATGTAGCCTTCACCAGTGTTATTCATTCAGCAAATGTAGCCCTCATTAGTGTTGTTCATTAGGCACATGTAGCCCTCAGTAGTGTCACACACTAAATGCTTGTAACCCTCACTGGTGTTATACACATTTGTGAAAAAGCTGCATAAGCTGGAATGACCGGACCTTCAGCGCCAAAGCCACTCCCCTTAGTGGGCTACCTATTAAAGCCTTTGATGGAGGTCTCTGCACTGAGCAGGGACCATAGACTGAGGGAGATGAGCACTATATTACATCAAGGAAGTGGTTTTATTGAGAAACTTACTTAGCTGTCATTCTTTCTCAGAAACACCATGTCTCCTTTTTCTTTACAGAATTAAGCTCAAATCCCTTGGCATCTGGCCAACTGGTCCCCCCACAGATACTTTTGCTCTACCAAGATTGGATCATTCACTGTTCATTTCCCAACCATTCCCCAGACGCTCCCTAACACAACACACACGTACATATTTGCTCTTTTCCTCTGTACATAGACCCTTTTTCCTGTGTCCTTCAGAGACCACCTGTCTTTCAAGGTATAATTATAGCCTTGCTGTGGCCTTTCTCTGAGCCTTCACTACACTCACTCCGTAAACCTTGAGGACAGCCAGTTTTGTTCCTGCTGGGATTCCTTAGGGAAGGTTTGCTTCCCTTGTTGGGGTGGGCGTTACTAGTCTTCCTCCACAGATGGACCTCTCTCTAGGCTTGTGTGCTTAGTGATTCTGAGGACCTGGACTCATTTTTGTTTCTGCCATTCTGCAGGATCAGGCTATCAATTACTGTTTCTAACTGTTTCTGAGTAAATGCCTGGATTTAGACCTATGTGTATTCTTATGATTTTTATTAGCAGAGAGAGAATTTAAGGCCTGCCTATGGTAAGCGTGCTAAAAGGTGTTGAGGATTGTTTAAATTATGCTCAGTATAGGAGAATTTCCTTTTTCCTCTTTTTTTGTAAAAGGCCGAGCAATGAAATTAGCACATGTGTGGAGTTGAACTTGTATTAATATTTCTATTTATTTATTTATTTATTTATTTATTTATTTATTTATTTATTATGTATACAATATTCTGTCTGTATGCCTGAAGGCCAGAAGAGGGCACCAGACCTCTTTACAGATGGTTGTGAGCCACCACGTGGTTGCTGGGAATTGAACTCAGGACCTTTGGAAGAACAGGCAATGCTCTTAACCACTGAGCCATCTCTCCAGCCCATATTAATATTTCTTGAGGCCACACTGAGAAGGAGTCCGCCTCTGAAAAGGTGGGGAAGGCTGTTTCAAGATGGTGTGCCAACAGGGTTTTCATTGCTCACCTTGTTTGTGGGTGTTCGAGACTTAGGACGTATGGCGACCTAAATAATAGAAACCAAGCTTTCCTTCAGGGTCCCAAGTGGATGAGCAGTGTCACTCAGGACAGCTTCCTTGTGCCTTGTGCATGAAACTGTTCTCACACTGCCCCCTTCTGTCACTTTCTATTCTTAATACCAGTGACTTCCCAGGTCTGGCTTGGTGGACTTTTCAGTTTCAAGAAGTGGTTGTTGGAGGCAGAGGCAATGAACACATATTCAACGTGATACATATTTTCCTTTCCCCTTCCTCCTACGTACAATTAACTGGATTGATGGAGGAAGGTCATTAGCTGATAAAGAAACTGCCTTGGCCTATTTTATTGGTTAGAACATAGGTGGATGGAGTAAACAGAACAGAATGCTGGGAGGAAGAGGAAGTGAGCTCAGACTCGACAGCTCTGCTCTCTGGAGCAGAGACGCCATTCTCCCCTCTCCCGGGCAGACGCATGCGATGAAGCAAGCAGCCAGGTCAGACATGCTGAATCTATCCTGGTAAGACCAGTGCTACACAGTTTATTAGAAATGGGTTGATTGGGATATCAGAATTAGCTAGTAAGGGCTAGAGCTAATGGGCCAAGCAGTGTTTAAAAGAATACAGTGTCAGTGTAATTATTTCGAAGCATAAGCTAGCAGGCGGCCAGGGTGCTGGGGACGCAGCCCCGCTACTCCTATTACTACACTGGACCATCAAGTTTCATAGTGAGGTGTTCCTTCAATTGCATTCTATCTGGAGATCTGGGTAAGAGAAGGGTCATAGTAAGGCTAATTGCACACTTATTTGTGTTCTGTGGGAGTCTTCTTGATTTCTTTTTATTTCCCAAGCTTTAGATTTCTTGCCTCACACAAACACTGTGTGGTGCACTGTGGCTCTTTCACTGGTGACAGAAACTTCTGGTTTTAAGAATAGTGTAAAGTCATGAATGCTGGTCCTTCCTATGTCAAAGGCGTCACCACTCCTGGGGCTGTCCCTGTATGGGAAAGTTTCCTCAGGACTCTTCCTGAGTTCTCCACTACTTTCCCTTTGCTTGTGGACTTGTTTGAATATATCTTTGAAAGAACTGGGGTCATGCAGCAGAGGGCTTTGAGCCTGTACGGAGGACTTTGGGTTATGTTCTCTAAGCAATGGGATATGAACAATTAGTATATGCTAAGATCTGTTTTTTTAAACTGATTTTTATTGAGCTCTACAGTTTTCTCTGTTCCCTTTTTTTTCTCTCCCCTCCCCTTCAACCCTTCCCCAAGGTCCCCATGCTCCCAATTTACTCAGGAGATCTTGTCTTTTTCTATTTCCCATGTAGATTAGATTTATGTATGTCTCTCTTAGTGTCCTCATTGTTGTCTAAGTTCTCTGAGATTGTGATTTGTAGGCTGGTTTTCTTTGCTTTATATTTAAAAACCACTTATGAGTGAGCACATGTAATAATTGTCTTTCTGTGTCTGGGTTACCTCACGCAAAATGATGTTTTCTAGCTCCATCCATTTTCCTGCAAGATGCTCAATCGTGCCACAAGTACATGTGCTCAACTATGTTCATAGCAGCATTGCTTGTCTTAGCCAGAACCTGGAAACAACCTAAATGCTCCTCTACTGAAGAATGGATAAGGAAAATGTGTTACATTTACACAATGGAGTACTACACAGCAGAAAAAAATAAGATCTGTTTTAAAGACACGAAGGTAACTGATGACATAATTCTAGGGCTAGCGCTGTCAGCTTGTGTTTAATGACCTGGGATGACACAGTTTACAAGCAGGGAGAGCGAAAGTGACTTCATGCACACTATTGCTCCCTGGTACTCCTGAGATCTCATCCAGCTTTCCTTCACCTGGTCTCCTTCCCCCAACACTGAGATATTTGTGCTGCATCACTGGATCCCTACAAATTCAGTTCTTTCCTTACAGCTGGCTCTGCTATTCTGACGACCTATTGCCAGCACATTAGCCCAAGTCATCTTTTAAAAAGCAAGTGAATACAAAACCTCGCTTGCAGCTAACTTAGAACGAGATCTGTCCTCCTAGCACGTGGCAGATGAGACCCCATGTAGCTCTGCCCCTGTCTTCTTCTCAGACCACCCCTTTCTTCCTTCTCTTTCTCTCTCTGGCTGCTAATCCTCCAACTGTCTCAGTTCCTTCAATAAACCAAGTTTTGCTTCACCTCCGACCTCTGAGAATCACTCCTTACTTTCATCTCTGCCTAGGATATAGTTTCCAGAAAACCACATGGCTGACTCTTTGTTTCAGACTCCCAGCCTACAGCATTTATCCACTTCTCCCTGATCTCACCCAACACACATTTCATGAGCCCATTTTCTATGTTATAGATTGTATAACTTTTGGGGATTATCTTGGTTATTTATTTGTTGGAATGATTAGGATCTATATTTGAGTTCTATAATGGAAGTTTCATAAAACAAAGACTTGTGTACCGTATTTGTCTCTGGGTTTCCAAATTGAGCAGGTAGCGTGGCTCTTGGTAAGTTATCAAAAATTATTTGAAAAGTAAAAAATTTGTTTTAGAAAAGCAAATGATAAAAGGCAAAGAAGAGATATCTGAAAGTACTTTAGTGAGAAGAAAGTGACTTGATTTGATTGTTGGGGCTTGAGAACCAGTGAAAAGATGTACCGTGTGGATGTCAATGCCCTCTGAAGGTCCATGTGTTGTTAAGTGTCCAGTACTGGAGGCAGTGATGTTTTGCAAAGAGGAGTTATAGATTTCCAGGCTATTGGTGATTGCCTCTTAAGGAGCTTATGAGACTCAGGCCTCTTTCGCTCATTGTTCTCTGACTTAGGGCATAAGGTGTTTTGCTTTGACAAATACTCTCACAACTTTGTGCTGTTCTTCTGTAGTCCCAAAGCAATGGGGCCAATTGAATGTGGAGTAGAACCTTCAAACTGTGAGCTAACACAACCCTTTTTACTATGGAACTTAACTATCTTAGATATGTTCTTATAGCAATAGAAAGTTGAACGGGGAAATCAGATAATGGAGTTTCACTTGGCCAGTGGAGAGAAGCCAGTGATCAGCCATTAAGAGAATGAAGTACTTAGTGGAATAAAGTGGATGTAAGGTAAGGGGATTGATCATTGGTTCTGTAGTCCACGTGAAACTGGGAAAAGTTTGCGGCTGATTGTATGAATTTTTGAAGTCATTTTCATAATGATGATGGTCCATTGAGATTAAATCAGGTCAATAGAGATTTTGAGTTTAAGTCAAAAGAGGGGGGTATAAAGAAAAGATAGAAGAAGGGAGTATTTATTTATTTTTGTACAGAGTACCACAATGGGATCAGTGGCATCCATCACCGAAAGAGTAAAGTCTGGAAACCATGGGGCCAAAGATAGTTAAGAATGTCAACTTGGCAAATAATGATTATGTTATCCAGATGCAAATAGTTGTGGCAGTCCTCCACAAGGGATCTTTTGGTCTACCCAAACAATGTTTTGGTCTGAAACTGTGAACCCCCAAAGGAGATTAATGAAACTTTGTTTTCTTCTCTTTGAATCTGTACAGGGTGCAGATGAAGGTGTGGCCAATATTAGTGAATCATTTGTACCTGTGATTTCTTAGAACCAAAAATGTAGGTTGGGTTTGGGGGAGACTACATTTACTGAGACACTAAGCATCAGGTAAGTGACAGAGATACCTACAACTGTCGAGCTGGTATGATGGACTAAAGGGTGAATGAGTCACTCAACATGGATTATCTACTTGTTCTTCCAGCTCTGTAGAGGAAGTACAGCTGTTGTTGCACAGGTAGAAGATTCAGCCCCCAAATGCCTGATCTCTAAGCCCTCTCCTTTAGTTATAACATCCTCCTGCCTTGCTCAGTAGAAAGTGATACTTTTTATGTGTTCATTTTCATTTAATTAGCATTCACAGTAGTGTACCTGTTATGGCATTACAGATAAAATTTGCTTTGTTAGTCCACTTTTCTTTTCTTCTGCCCTACTCTTGCCTGGCCTGCCCCTTTACATATTCTAGATATCAACTCCCTGTCCGAGATCTAGCATAGGAGATAGTCGCAAGAATCAATGGATGCAATTAGTTGGGCAGTGGTGGTGCATGCTTTTAATCCCAGCACTCAGGAGGCAGAAGCAGGCAGATCTCCAAGTTCAAGACCAGCCTGGTCTACGCAGTTCCGGGACATCCATGGCTATACCAAACACCCCTATCTCAAAAACAAAAGCTTAAACAGAGAAGAAGAAATGAAAGAAAAAAGAAATTACATAAAATTAGAAAAGTTTATGAAAATGAAACTCTTAAGCAAACAACTTACAGATTGGGAGAAACTATGCCACTGTACTTCAGAAAGTAATTTTTAGTGCTCATATTGCTTCAGTATTTCTTGGTAGATTTATTTCCCAAAACTTGACAGTAAGCCAGTCATTTGAAATGAAAGTTGACTAAAACTCCATTGAAGTTGTTTTGTGCTGATCAAATTGACTCTTATTCTCTCATTAGATATTCTATATTACTCAACTGCATTTAAAAAACTGCTAAGGCTTTTTCAAAGTCAACCTCCCCACATCATCAGGCTAGTCCTCATTATTGGATCTTCTGAGCAGCCCAAATAGGAAGAGTTTCTCGGATTCTCTTACCTCTATCTCCCAGACTCCAAGCATAAAATACTGCTAAAATGTTCACACAACCCATATGGTGCTGTGTTTTACAGTACCTTAGGGGCATGCTATTGTCAGTCTTTGGAAATTATCCTTATTTTTCTGAAAAATCTCCTGATGAAATATGCCATAGATTTCTTCTATTTATCTTTCTGATCTTTCCATGTGACAGAGGGCTTATGCCACTCTACATGAGTCATAGGATTTCTCCCAGACAAAAATCATTTGCTCATCTGGGGTTCTTAGAGAAATTTGGAGCCATTACAGTGAGGTCTGCCTGTTAGTATCCAGCAGCTTCCTTGGCATTTTGTAAAATCACCAGCACTTTGGCTCATGTATCTCTAGCTAGCCATCTTGAACCAGATTGCCCTGGCACATAAGTAATGGCAAGGGGGACCTGATGGGATACGTAAGCAGACTGGAAAGCACCACTTCAATGGCTCTTAGTCTGAAATGGCTGGAAACCAGAAACGCATTAGCCCCATTATCTGCTGGAGCAATGGACTAACATATGTACACAAATATAAAATATTCCTGAAGTCCTTAGTCCTCTCGGGAATCAGATCAGCCTGGAGCAGTTCTAAATAAATTCTAGAGGAGTGCCCCTCTGACTTCAAACCCAGGAAATGTATGGTGGTGCATGATGTCCCTGACTTCAGTTCATCAATATTTGCTAATGGGCACTTCAAGCTAAGTAAGATGCTCCTTAGAGTCTCAGTAAATGACTTTGTCCTTAGGTAGCTTTCTGTTTTCCATAGAATTTATGCTTCTTTTTACATAAACCATTCTTTTTGTTTCTGTTTATCAGTCACTTCCCAAATGCTTTCCCGTGTTAATCCCTTCTGCCTGATGAGTTTACCATGGAGATAGCTTGTGTCTGGTTCATTGTTACTACCTCTGGAGTTCTTAATATTATTTCCTTTGCAAAATATGCATAAATATGGGAGGTAGCAGGAGATAGTAAGAGAGATGGAGGGGAAAGATGGATTTGAGAAATTCCCAAAGCTTCCTTTGTTGGACTCCAGCAACTTGTGTGTGGGTCTCTGAGGGAGGACAATGTTGCTTCTGGTTAGCCAGAGGCTGTCCTGCTACATCTGCATACCAGGTATGTGTAGTGTTGGGATATATCCCCCAGACTTCACCAGTGACTGTAGGTGATATTTTGGGATGTGGGACTTTGTTATTATTACAACACATTAGTTTTTTTTTAACATGGACTCTAGTGATATTTCCTTATGATATTAGCAGGTATGAATACCCTTAGATAAAATAGTTATAAAAGGATACATGTAGTTATTCTTTTTAGTGCAAATAAGACTATCTTTTCTCTACTATTTGGCAATTGATATAATTTTCCTTCCTTGTTCCTCTCAATTTCTTTGAAATTGTAATTAAAATATAATTACATCATTTTCCCCACTCCCTTTCCTCCCTCCAACCTTTTCTTGTTCTGTCCCTCCAAGTCCTCCTATGCCACCTCATTCCCTCTCAATTACATGGCTTCTTTTTCTTGGGTTGTTATTGTTACATATATACTCATACACATATAAATACAAACTGCTGAGTCCATGTAGTGTTGCTTGTATACATATGATTTCAGGAATGACTATTTGATATTGGATATGATTTTGGTCTATCCTACCTAGGACAAACTGTAGCTTTTATGTCTGTGATGGAATGTCAACAACACAGTTATATGTAATTATTCTCAAGAGTTTGATCACGAGCCATCAAGCTGCGTCCACTTTCAAGATACTTAAATCCTTTTGTGTTTCACTCCAGTTCTTCATAGCTGTTCATTTTCCTGATGAATGCGAACCAGATTTCTCAGGCTGTTGTAAGACAGTGGCTCCAGTTCAAATGACTGTCTGATGTGCTTTGGTAGCCATTGGAACTGCACAGCACACAGCAGCAAGTGCTTTGAAGAGGCCCCAGGGTAGCTGGATTGGGCATGAAGAAAGCATCCTTGGAGGAAGCTATGAAAATCTGCATTGTAGGGGAAAGAGGTGCTAATCTTCACTCCTGTTTAAATGCTGTGCTCCGGCCACTCAGTCTTGTGCTCATCTGAGCATTAACTGATCTCAAGCCTATGACGCCATACACAGTTCTGGAAATACAGCAGAGTGACCAGGGCATGAAACAGCCACATTAGAATGATCTAGAACCTTACCCAAATATCCTGAACTACTTTTTCAGTAGTTAAAAGAATTCCCAAATTAGGATTTTGTTTAAGGGGCATATCCCCCTCCATGAGCAATTTCTTGTTTCTATAAGCTTCTTGTTTCTAGAGTAGAAACATGTACATCTGACTATCAACTCTGTAGATTCATGAATGGACAATTATCTTATACTATTGTTACTACCCTTTTTCATTCTGGTAACACTTGAATTGTTCTATAATTTTGTTCTAATGATGTAGGAATGTAGAAAATTAAGGAATCAGTGTAAGAGTAAGAATGTATTCTGTATCTAGCTGAGTTTCTGGACCACTGCTCTGGTTAGTCATCCATTCACTCACCAATCTATCCGTCTGCCCAACCACTTATCCCATCTACCCATCTATCCATCTGTGCATCCATCCATCCATCCTTGCATCTATCCATCCTTGGATCTGTCTTTTGGATTCTTCACTCTTAACAATCTTTGTGTTTGTGTGTGTGTGTGTGTGTGTGTGGGTGGGGTTCTCTGTGTATCAGCCCTAGCTTTCCTGGAACTTGCTTTGTAAACCAGGCTGGTTTCAAATTCACTGAAATCTCCTGGCCTCTGCCTCCCAATTGCTGGGATTAAAGGCGTGAGCCACCATCACCTGGCCTTAACACTCTGACAGTTTTAGAGTACTTTCTTTGTGCTTTGAATGGAAATGAAGTTGTGGTCTATGCTTATAATGGACTGGTACCTTAAATGGTGCCAAACCCAAGCATTGCATACATATTGATGACATTTAACAAACAGAAAATATATTCAGATAAGACTGTGTCACCAAAGGGTGCTTTGGAATTAGACAGACCTGGTATGCCCTGCTGCTGGTGATTTTACCTCCAGGAAAATCTTTCATTCTTAGGATGCCAACATTTCAGGAGAATTACAAGAAGTAAAACAGAATGTACACAGAATAGTCTGGTAGCTACAGTTAGTTTTCCCTATTATTTTTTATTAATTTCTTTGACCAGAGGCATAGTTTTTTTTTTTTTTTTTATTTTTCGAGACAGGTTTCTCTGTAGTTTTTGGTTCCTGTCCTGGAACTAGCTCTTGTAGACCAGGCTGGCCTCGAACTCACAGAAATCTGCCTGCCTCTGCCTCCCGAGTGCTGGGATTAAAGGCGTGCGCCACCACCGCCCGGCCAGAGGCATAATTTTAAAGAACTCATCAGTAAGGTTTTGTTACTGTCAGGTACCCTGTTCTCCTTGGTTCTAAAATAATATGTTTCTCTTTTCAACTAGGGGTTTTAAACCCTGTTTCCTACAAGTTGTTTCAAGATGTTTAGTATATATAATTTACACATTTATAAAATGATTAGGAAAAATAAAATATACACCAAAGGTAACTGAGAGATACTATTATAAAGTATTTTCCTGACTTAAGAAAAGGTAAATGCTTTAAGTATCATATCTAGGCTTGCTTAGCTATCTATAATATTTTGGAATGGCAATAATGATGTCATTTAAAATGGGTTTCTTAGGAAGAAGATGGAAGAGTGGTAATTAGTGGAATACAAATTATACTGTTTTTCAATACTGTTTTTCAATAAAGAGGTACACTAAAGAATAAATAAAAGTCATGATAAGAAGTATGTCAACATATATATCATGCAATGTGTAATAAGTCTCCTCTAGTGAATGAACACAGCATGTTTAAGGGAATTGCAGGGAAAGGACTATAAGAGACAAAGATCTCTGTCTCCTGATTCTAGTTAAGGTCACTATTGCTATGTTGAAACACGTTGACCAAGAACAACTGGGGAGAAAAGGGTTTCTCTCAGTCACAGTTCATCATCAAAAACAATGATGTCAGGTACTCTTGGAGGGCAGGAACCTGGAGAAAGAAGTTGATGCAGAGGCCATGGAGGGTTGCTGCTTACTGGCTTTCTCAATCTGCTTTCTTATAGAACCCAGGACCACCAACCCATGGATGGTACCACCCCAAATTGGGAGAAGGCTGAGTCCTCCCCCAATAATCACTAAATTAAAAAAAAAAACTTACTGCTAGATCTATGGAGCCATTTTCTCAATTGAGTCTCCACCCTCTCTGGGGACTCTTGACTGTGTCATGTTGACATAAAACTAGCCAGTGCAAACTCCCTTTCTCTCATTAAAATGTTTTAACTACTAGAAATAGTTGTTTGACAGCCAGGAACCTATTTTTTTCTTTTCCTCGTTATCCAATCCATTTGAAATATATGGTTGAGCTGGGTATTGTGGAATATTTGTATAAGGTCAGTCACTCATAGTCTTAAGCAAGAGAATTCTAAGTTCAAATCCAGCCAGGAATGCATAGTGAGACCCCAAAGAATGAAAAACAAGAAAAGAAAAAAAAAACTGGGTACTGGCTCAGTGACAGTGTACTTGCCTAGCATGTCTAGGTCCTGTGTCTGATTCCCAACACTGTGGAGGAGGCAGAGGAGGGGAAGAATGAGGAGGGAGAGGTAGTGGAGCTGGAGGAGGAGGAGGAGGAGCTGGAGGAGGAGGAGGAGCTGGAGGAGGAGGTAGAGGAGCTGAAGGAGGAGGAGGGGGCGGAGGAGGAGCCAGTATCACTGTTGATGAGGTCTTGCTAAGATTAGTTTTAAAATATATTCACGGCAGCTTCGTTGTCAAAATGTGTACTCCTAACTTTCATCATTTGTTCCAGAAAAGCTTCTTTATTTTGAACAGAAATTTAAAATATGGCTCCATTTTCTGTTACAGAAATGTGTATTTCTCTACCAATGCTCCCTCTCCAGTCAGCAACATGGCTCCCTACCTTAACATCTGTGCTTTATTCCCAACCACATCTCAGTGACGGCCGACTTGGAAGAGCTTTATTCTGGGGCGTTCTAGTCAAAAGCACCATGGTGATACAAACTGTTTCTATTTTGGTTTGCGTTCTGAGAGTAGACTTCAAGGATGTTTTCAGGAAGAATTGCCTCGTATGAACTCTCCGTGTCACTTGCAACTGTCACTCTTACTTCACACTGTCATCTGGATCTGAGGCCGGAGCTAATGACCTCAACGGGCTTCTCCCTCCAACTTGACTGTTCAAGGCTCGTCTGAACTCTTTAATGTGAGACTTTGCCCTAGCAGCAAGTGCCTCTGTTTGTTACTATCACGCTTTGCTCCCGACATAGCAAATCACTTGCTTGGTTGTAGTTGAAGACTTGGCAGGTGTACTTGATATTCATTTTGCCATCACTCATCAGATCCCCTTAGGGAAGGACGGTATTGAAGGAAGCAGAAGCCATCCGATGTCAAATGCTTTGTCCCCATCCTGCATGAACTGTAGGACCAACAGCTGCATACAGCATTAGACATGTTCAAGGAAATAAAAGGCAGGTGTCAGGATTCTGACATGGCTAATCATTTATCTACAGGTACAATATTTCTTTGGGCTTGTGAAATTCGGACACAATCAGCTTTGTATTTCAAATACCTGGTGCTGCAGTGGATGCAGCCTTAGCGCTTAAAAAGTGTACGTGGAATGTGACCTGTCCTGGTGAGAGATAGTGCCGTTTTCTGTTTGAGCCCCTGGAATATGGATTATTTTCAGTTTCTTATTCTGTTTCTCTGTCTCTGTCACAAAACCTAAATTTCCCCATAAACAGAAAAATTGCTCGTATGAATATTAGTAGTTACCTGGCATGTCACGTTAGTGAGAACAAAGATTTTGAAAGTAGAATTGCATTTTAGTCTTAAGCCACTTTTGTAATTTCTTTCTGCCTCTGTTAGAGTCTGACGGTGAGCTCCATTACTTACGCTACCATTGTGAATACTGATGGCAGTTACTAAGCATTCACTGAGAGCTGCAGAATGTGCCCGAAGACCCATATGCATTGGAATATTTAATCTGCACAACACACCTATGAGGCAGGTCTCCTTATTGCCATTTTACTTTAGTGGGGGGACTGAGTCCCCTGCTCTAAGTCATGATTCCAGTTTAGCAGGACAGGAGGCAGACCAATGATCATGGTGAAACTCCATCAAGAGCAGCCATGACAATGGCAGTGATAATGCCAGAGTGCTTCGGGTGTATAACACGTATGAGTACACGGTGCCTGAGCAGGAGTGCATTGATGAAGGCCATTTTCTCCCTGAGAGCAAAGACAGCATAAAAGCTATCTCTGGCTCCTTTCATCGCCTGATGAAGGTTAATATTCAGGAGGATGCCTATATGTTTTTCTTTGGGTTCTCCTTCCTATTTAGCTTCTCTAGGATCACTAATTATAGGCTCAATGTCCTTTGTTTATGGCTAGAAACCAAATATGAGTGAGTACATCCCATGTTCCTCTT
>NC_022020.1:28651295-28671023 GCF_000317375.1 Microtus ochrogaster
AAAAAAAGCTATCTCTGCTGGATGAGAGAGGAAGCTCGAGCGTACTATGTGTGGAGAGTGATTACATTAACCCCCAGTTCATCTATGGGGGGAGGCTTAGAAATGTAGGAAATAGGATACAGACTAAGATACATTTCTTCAATTTACATAATTAGTGTTTTGATGTGCTGGTGTTTGAATCTCACAAAGAACAGGATGGAGTAGTCTTCCATGCTCTTCCCTTAAGAGAATCTGTTAATATCTGTTGTTTGGCCTTTGAGCTGCGTGTCCCATCCCACAGTGTTTCAGTGGAGAGCTGCCAAAAGGGGATAATAACACTAGCAGTGTGATCTGCTGACATGAAGGACAGGAATACACTTACAGCCTAGACTTGGCTTCCTGCCTTTTGTTGAGGCACCAAGCAGCCAGCCTTCCTGCCAGCCTCCAGGAGATGCTCATTTACTTGAGCACTGCTTAAGTCTGTCCATATTCCATGCTTCTCTCAAGTCTTTCATCTCTTACATCTCTCCTCTCTTTGTTGTTCCTGAGACAGAGGGAGAAGGAAGTACTACATATCTGGAGTCAACATAAATATGCGCCAGGCCTGTTTCAAACCAAACTCCTGGCCATTTCCAATGCAACAGAGGCCCAGATGATTTTGATTTCTTGAGGTTCAAGGTAGATTAGAATGTAAATATTACCGAAGAGAGCTAGCAAAGCAGCTACCAATCACCAGTCACACTGGAGTTTTATGTAGCCATAAAAATGAATGACTTGTTATTTCCTAGAAAATGTACGGAACGAGATGCCATCATGTTAAGTGAAATAAGGCAGACTTAGAAATCACTAAGTCTATCACATTTTCTGTCATATGTGGAACCCAGAATAAAATTTAAAAACATTTTTTTTTAATTTTTAATTGAGCTCTACATTTTCTCTGCCCCCTCCTTGCCTCTCCCCTCCCCTTCAACCCTCCCCCAAGGTCCCATTTCTAAAGATGATCTGAAGGTAGAAAGATTGTAATGAAGCAATAGAGACCCCAACAGACCTGGAGAAGGGAGGAAGATGAAAGGCTACAAAAGACGATTGAGAAGGCAGAGAAGAGCAAAGTGCAATGTGCACAATAGAAACAGCTTTAAACCCATCAGTAGGTACAATTAATTAATCATAGTTATCTTCAAATGAATGACTGGTCTGAAAATAACCTAACCAATGAAACAATGACAGATCCTACCCCTACCCCAACTTTTTTTTTTTTTTTGAGACAGTAACTCGCTGTGTAGTTCTGGCTGTCCTGCAACTCATTATGTAGACCAGGCTGGCCTTTAATTCACAAGAGATATATCTACCTCTGCCTCCCAGGTGCTGAGATTAAAGGCATGCTTAATTAAACCACACCAGGTCAATACTCTCTTATTTGAGTGGAGAACATTTTTCTTTGTAATTGTAGACTCTTTTAGCTTTGCGATTTAAGTTAATATTAGAAACTCTTTAAAAATGACTTGTCATTATAATGTATAATAATCTTGAAATTCTTGTTTTCTTATCAGCTCTCCTCCCTACCCCTCGTCTAGAATACATAATGAAGAGAATATTTTAGGACCTGAGCTCTGAAGCAATGGTCATAATGTGCTGTTACACTTTTAAACATTAAAACACAGGCTCAGAATGAAGATGGATCTCAGGGGTAGAGCTTTTGCTGTCCACACGAGGGGCCATTCCCACCGCCATAAGTGTGCATGCAAACACACACACACACACACACACACACACACACACACACACACACACTGGTTAGGTGTGGTGGTGCCTTTAACTTCAGCTCCTGAAAGAGGAAAAGTATCAGGGGTCAAAACAAACCTGTCTCACAGAAGCCAAGCATTCCCTTGCTTTCTTATTCACCCAAAGCATACTTAATTAGGCGAAGCCTCAGATCCAGTTTTTCTCATGAAATGGTGGAAACGAAATGTTTATTTCCTCACTAGGGTGAATAATGAATACAAAGTAAATTTAGTTTCCTATAAAAACTTAAAAATAGATAACATTTTTAACTCAGCTAAATTTCCTGATACCGACTTGCACTGATAATTCTGGACACTAGATGGCGATAGAAGCGCATCACATAATAAACCTTTCCTTAAAAGATCCAGCTTTAAAAGCTAGGCAATGGAGGCCAGAGAGAGCAGGTTAATGTATTAGTTAAAGCAGCAAAAATCAAATATAATAAGGGGTTGGGAGTGAGCTAATATTCTGAGTGTGTTCAGTAACCAAGTTGCTATTGAAAGAAAGGTTTGTTAAGCGCGCGTGCACGTGCACACACACACACACACAATCACAATTTAGTCTGCTGTTGAAAGATGATTTTCAAGCTAATTAATGGTGCAGAAGTTGTCGGTGAACACAGGAGTCTCCTCAACTGTGTTCAACTCATATGTTCACGTCCATTTTTTTGATTTTCAGCTTTTAAACAAGAGGTTGTTTGGGATGGATTGTGCCTCACCTGTATTATTCATTGATGAAAAAGTGCTTTCTTACAAGGGATGTGAGTCCAGGACTTTGGCATTTTAAGGGGAAATGACGGACTTACTGTAAGCGGTTGGCTGGGCCATTATTGACTGGCAGGCTCAACTGGAAGCACTTCGTTAGTGTATTAGGTTGCCCTGGAAATGCCTTCTTGAAACTCTAATGATGCACTTAACAGAGTCCTCTGGGACAGGGGTAAAACGTCTCTTAGCAGGCGTGTCTTCCACAGGAGTACTCTTGGGATGGGTTGGGACGGGCAGGCGCATCCAAAGAGAGTCTCAGTAAGAAGGAAGCCTCAGAACAGGTTGCAGGCAGCAGTTTCTTACAGGTAAGTCAAGATCGGTGACTTACTGCTAAACTCCTAGCTTTTTATGGACATTTGAATAATCATTTTGAGAGAGCATCCTCAATTCTGTGTGTGTGTGTGTGTGTGTGTGTGTGTGTTGGCCGAAGAAATGAAGGGGAAAGAATATCTGAATGAATATGACTGTCATCAAAGGCTTAAAAAGAATCTAAAACACTTGTAACTTGAACATTACTCTGATTAAAAGGAAAATGATTTAGAGGGAGACGTGCGCCCTTCTGCAGAGTCATGCATTTGAAGAGCATGTCCGGAGGTTTTTCAGATGAAAATCACTGCCACTGTGGAGGGTAATTAATGGGGGAGGGGGCGGAGGGTGGAGTTGGAAACAAGGAAGAAAGAGCCCAGAGGTGGCCGGTGCAAACTCCAGATCCCAGGCTGGACGGGGGCCGGTGCAGTGCTGCATCCCCGCCCTGCGCCAGCAGCCAGCATCTCCCGTCTAGTGCCCACCGCGGGCGCCACGTCCCCGTCAGCGCTGGCAACCTGTCACCGCCGAGGACGTGACTCCGAGCTGCCTCCGCTCTCTCCAAGCCCTATTCCTTTAAGATGATGTAATAGTCATTTCCCTGGATGGTTCTTTGCCTGCACTGCTCACACAACAGCATCCGAACTGCTCCTGGCACCGTGGGACCTTCCTGCTCTGGAGCCCGAGCCCCGCAGGCATCTCCCAGCCGACCCGGCTCCTTCTTGCTCCTACCTGACGGGGATATGGGTGTCCCTTTGCCCTTGCCGGCAGGTGGGGTGGCTGCTGAGACCCTGGCCGGGCTCTTCTGTCTGTCTTTCTGCCTCCGGGCTCTTTGAACGCCTTTAAGTCCAGGTACCTCTTGTAACTCTCCCAGGTGTAAAGGATCTGTTTCTAAAGGTTTGGATCTTGGTTTTCCTTTCTTTTTTTTTCCCCTGCCGAAGCTTTGGTTGAATATTTTTTTTCTTTGCTTCACTTCTTCGACTCAGCCTTCTCACGGCTCAACTTTTTTTTCCCCCGATCCCTTTTAACTAGAGATTTGGGAGTGAATACGTACACACATACATATACACAAACGCACATCTACGAGCGCGTAAGTGCGGAATCGTTTATTTCCCGAGAGCACATCTCTCTGGCACTTTTCTTTGATACCTCTGTCCTCTACCTGTTTGGGATTTGACGAGAGATCCAGACCCAGTGTGGCTGTGGTTTCCGATTGCTCTGGAAAAGGCTATTTCTTCGCAAGAACTGCCTCCAGCACTCGCTAAGGTAAGCGCCGAGACTCACTGCTTTCTCGGTCCTGCTGAAAAAAAAAACAAAAACAAAAACAAAAACAAAAAAAAAAAACCCGGTCTCTTTGGAAGTTGAAAATTGCATATGCCTTTGACATCAGCTTTACAAACAGGCTCGATGTGAACAGCAGCTGCTGAAGACAGTGGCTTAAGGCTAAACTTAAAGGCAGCACAGGCTGAGGGAAGCGCTAACTCCGTTAAGGAGTGATTAAAGTCAATAGTTTCCGGCTGCTTATGTAAAAATATTCTCCTCCCTGCCGTTTTCCCTCCCTCTCTCCCCCTCGGTTCTCCCCAGAGTTCTCTCCTTTTCTGACTCATTCTGGGTCTGAGGAAATAATTTCTCTCTTTTCCCTCAGCCAGACTGAGTACCTGGGCACTTGGCCTTCCTGCCTTCCCATCCTAATGGAAGAGCGAATGTAGCCAAGCTGACCATTACCTTCTGTGAAGCTCACTACCAGACACCTTTAAACTTTCTGTCCAGCATTGCTTCACCTGTGGACTGTTCTAAAATTTGCCTTGTTGGGGGGAATAACGAGCAAAACCGGGGCTAGAGGAGGTCATTTTTGAGCAAGTTAGCACCTTTTCCCTCTCTTACAACTGGATGCAAAGCCTAAGGCTGTAACTGGCTTGGATTGCGCCTTTAAGTCCGGGAAGCTGCAGAAGAAAGGGACAATGGCTCTGAGTGGGAACTGTAATCGTTACTATCCTCGGGATCAAGGGGCTGTGGTTCCCAACTCCTTCCCCGAAGTCATAGAGCTGAACGTTGGGGGCCAGGTTTACTTCACCCGCCATTCCACATTAATAAGCATCCCCCATTCCCTCTTGTGGAAAATGTTTTCCCCAAAGAGAGACAACGCTAACGATCTAGCCAAGGATTCCAAGGGAAGGTTTTTCATCGACAGAGATGGCTTCCTGTTCCGTTATATTCTGGACTATCTCAGGGACAGGCAGGTCGTCCTGCCTGACCACTTTCCAGAAAGGGGAAGGTTGAAAAGAGAGGCTGAATATTTCCAGCTACCCGACCTGGTCAAGCTCCTGGCCCCCGAGGAAGTCAAGCAAAGCCCAGATGAGTTCTGCCACAGCGATTTTGAGGATGGCTCCCAAGGAAGCGACACAAGAATCTGCCCCCCCTCTTCGCTGCTCCCTCATGACCGCAAGTGGGGTTTTATTACTGTGGGTTACAGGGGATCCTGTACCTTGGGCAGAGAGGGGCAAGCAGATGCCAAGTTTCGAAGAGTTCCCCGGATTTTAGTTTGCGGAAGGATTTCATTGGCAAAGGAAGTCTTTGGAGAAACTCTGAATGAAAGCAGAGACCCAGACCGAGCCCCGGAAAGATACACCTCCAGATTTTATCTCAAGTTCAAACATCTGGAAAGAGCTTTTGATATGTTGTCAGAGTGTGGATTCCACATGGTGGCCTGTAACTCCTCGGTGACAGCGTCTTTTGTCAACCAATATACAGAGGACAAGATCTGGTCGAGCTATACCGAATACGTCTTCTATCGTAAGTAGGAAGGTTTTTGTTTATTTTTGTGTGTTCGACTTCTCATCACAGATGTATGTGGTCTCATGCTTTGCTAGAATCTCTAAGGATACTGATTTGGGATTGTAGCTATGCTAAAACTCTAGAGTCCTGAAGCCTACACTTCAGTTCTTATGCCTTATAAGATCCTGGAGGAATCTTTCTTGTTTTTTCCAATGAGGTCACGGGATAGTCAGAGTTCAAAAACTAGAAGGGACCCATGGTGCTGGAAGAGTTTGTAAACAAGCTTGTATGACTTTTTTCTAGATAGTGATTTGTGTCTGTAAGATTGCTAGTGATCTGTGACTGTAAGATTGCTGACTACAGCTTGGCCGTTGGTTCACAGGGTTTGGAGATTTTGCAGAGTCAGTGCGGATGAAGGGCCAGTCCTTTCAGCTAAACTCATGGGGTCTGTTAAGCTGATTGCTGCAGGCTTCCTTTCATCAGTGCCTTTCAGAAGGCAAATGGACGGTGTACAGAGTGATGTGGTCTTGGCTAGATGGCAGTGCAGACTGCTGAAAAGCCCCCATTTCCCCCAGGTCTGAAATTCACTTTTATGGGCTTTGCAAATCTGTTGTTGGGTTCTTTAACATTTTTCTACTGAGACTGGAGTTGGATTGCAGGCTTAATTAAGCCGAACTTTGTTTAAGATCCACCTAAAATGAACAAGGTCCCTGAGAATTGCCAGTCACATGGAAACACCTCAGCTACTGGGTAGATCGAATTCCTGACATGACACAAAAATTAGTATTATATGTGAGGTGATGTGATTGCAGGCGCCTTTCAAGTAGGGCTCTTTCGTTTTGCTTACATGTGGACTTCTGGTGTGGACTGCTTTGCTTTATAGAAAGGCACTGTGAAATACAAGCCATTGGTCTTTGCAGGAAGAACAGTCAATTGGCCAATATGGTGTAATGCTTGATCTAACTGCTGAGTTTCAACAGGATTTGGGCTTTGGTGTTGAGTTCATTCCATAAAGACTGTGTTTTCGGTATTAACATTCTATTTCCTTCTGCTGATTTTGAAGCGACTTCAGAAGTCAGGATTAAGTTGTCTACATTTGTTTAAATATAAAGGGAAGACTTTGCCTAGAGCTGTGTTTCTCCATTTGGGAGTTTGTGTAGGTAGAGAAGCCATCGGGATGTGAGGTTTCTCCAAACTGGGTCATCACATATCTACTCAGAAGTGAGGGTGTGTGGATTGCATGGACAAGATGGCCCAGGAAGAAAAGTTAAATCAGTCCCCAAGAGCTTACTGATGTGTATGGCGTAGCAAGCATTACTTGGTCCAATGACCCTAATTATGGCCTTTGGATCTTCACTTAGGCCAGAGCTTAATCAACAAAGACTGCTTTGTTCTGTCTGGCAAAGTCCCAATGGATACAGAGATAAGATTCTAGATTTTTAAACCTTCTGTAAGGAGCTGACACTTTCTGTGATTCTGTAGAACATATGCCTTCTCCAAACTTTTGGGGGGGAAATTTACTTTGAAGATAGTTCAAATGCAGGTTTGTACACTCGACTTTCAGTCATTTACCCACCTAATTGATGCACTTGCCATCTAGGTCGGGGGTGCTTCTCTGTTCATCAAGGGCTGACCTGTCTGACACTATGCCTTCTTTAGAATGCTCTGGACATATCCCAATCTCCTGACCATATAATTGCTGCTTCCTTTGCTGAGCTGTTGAGTGTCAGTTTGCTCTCCACGTCTCTATGGATAGGCTAGCACCCATGCACAGGGCCTTCATACTAACAGCATTTATTTTGCAAATCCTAGACTTCCCTTTTGTACCCAGCATCCAGAGCTAGGTATTAACTCTTCCTCTGTCTTAGGACCAATAAAACTGACAGCTGGCTTTCTAGGGTGCATAACTGCTTCCGTGCAGCTGCTTAGCCATAATTATTTAATTAGAAGCTGCCAACTGTGCCTATATAAGCATTAATTCATCAAGCTGTTGTGCTCCGCTTAATGGGACAAAACCATGGGAAGTGCTCTAGAGCAAGGAGCTGACTGCGTGCAAAGATGCTTTACTCAGGGGAACTAATTTTCTTCCTGAACTTAGTGGTAGTAAACACGCACGCACACACACACACACACACACACACACATACTCTCTCACATGTGCATGCACACACATGTGTACACCCCCCCTTACATGCAAGGAATTATCTCTAAGAAATCAAAATTTTAATAACTCAGGAATTCTGTAAAAGCACATTGCCTGGATCCAGATCACATTAGCAAATGAATATATGGAACAAATGCATTGCTCTATGGTTAACAGCCATGGGGAGTGAAGCCTGCCTCCCCCTCCCCCCATTTCCCCGTTTGCCTATTTTTCATCCAAGTCTCACAAGGGTAAAATCCCATCCATCAACAGATTACATGGATGACATTCCTGGCTCCTTTAACCTTTCATGTGGGCCTAGACCTCATGGTCAGCACCAGTTTATCCTGAGAGTTCTGTTCACATAGAAAATGACCTGGGATCTGCAAGTGTTCAACAGAGGCAGAGGAAATGTAAGTTGTCTCACTCAGTCACTAAAGGAAGAGTACCACAGAGACATAAAGAAGAATCTATGTTAGAGTCAACTCACAAATGACATTTTCTGCCTTAGTTTAAAACAATGAAAAGCTGTCTTCTTACCCCATCAACTAGTCCCTCTCCCTCTTCTTCAAGCAGTTCATAAAAGGCAGCGCCATCAACAGTGGCTGTGCTCCCTGGATCACCTTTAAATAAAGTGTCAGCTCAGTAATTTGGAAGCCAGAGGCCCTAATCTAATAAAATCACAAGTGCACAGAACGGAAGGGACACTGACTTTCTAAGACTTTCTCTAAGACAGGGTAGGGAGACTGTCACACATATTTTCTGAGCCTCAAGAGTAACTTCAGGTGAATGTCTGGAAGTATGATGTTTTGAAAACATTTACTTCTGGTCAAGCAACATGACCATAAATAGAGAGTTTAGTTCATAAGCTAGTGTGTGAAATACCTGCATTCTCTGAGCTCTGTTAATTGTACAAATACTTATCAGTTCACCATCTTTTGCACAAATGATTGCACATGGGTGTGTTTTAACTTTTTACTCTTTTTACTCTGTTTCCTTACATTTAAAGGGTCATACCAAAGTCTCAGATATCTTGAATACATCATACATACATACATATGCTGTTGACTAAGAAAAGACTTTGTCAAAAAGTAGATCATGCAGCTATTTTCCACTTGGAATTCAATTAGGACCATGAACTAAGAAGTGACTGTATCCACTGGTAATAATTTCTGCAGTATTGCTTGCAAAGCTTCAGATAAAGGGTGTGCTTGTACAGAGAAAAGAGGCCATGGAAGTGCATCCATCCCCAAAGGACTGCAGCTGCTTTACCTTGATTACATGGCAGAGACTGGGGATAACTTCTGGTTTTACTCCTCATGGAGACACAGCATTGACACATTCAAATGAATCAGAATGTTGCCCAAATCATGAGGTAAACAGGGCTTGCGCTCTCTGTCTCTTCTTCCTATGACTTTCTTTCCTGCCCTTGCAACTTAGGTGTTTTCTTGTCTCCTGGTTGAAGCTCCTTCAGGTGTCAAGTTTTGTTTCCCCATGCTAGAACTAGGGTTTGTTGTCAAGAAACCTTCTGTACTGACATTATATATAGAATGAGCTGAAGGTTCGGCATTACTTTTCTCAGAAATACTTAAACATGAGAAAACTTTCCATAGTTGTGTATCAGGCAACATTTTACCCTAAGACTCCAAGTTACCTAATTTTTAATTAAAAACAAATCACAATTTAGTTAAGTCTAAGGCAATACCAGGTTAGCATAGATTCAATATTAGGCAGATATCGGAAGGCAAAATACAGAAAAGATGACATCATTCTCTCCTTATTCCTAAAAAGCATTGTGTGTTGAGAAATGGACTGCATATAGTAGTTAAATAAGCATGTTAGTAATAAAGTTTTATACTGTTTTCACTTCTAGTCCAAATAATATCTGTTACCTGACTTCCATCTCCTGTGGGAGGTGATTAAAATAGGTCATTCCTGGGACATTGCTAAATGAATTCAGCAGCAAGAAAAAAAATGTCATTTTGTGAGAAGGGAAGATTACACGACTCTAACATTGCTTCCGAATGTCCTGAAAAGTTAGAAATACCTATATATGTGGAAAGAGAGGAGCAAGTAGCACCCACCGCCTAATGAGATTTAGATCCTAGCAGATGAACTAGAAATGAAGAGAGCTGTGAGCATACCAAAATACCCCCAACGTGGAACACCTCCAAACATGTCCAAACACAAAACATGGAAAGGAATGCTGACTGCTCAGGTGCTTTGAGCCCACATCCCCGAAAGCCATTTCCTGAAAACCCAATAGACAAGCTCTGCTTCTTTAACCACAGATGCTTGCTTTCCTTCTTTGGTTCTCGCTCCAGCTTTGCTTAAATCTCATCATTCTTGGACGGTTTGTTACATTTTTCGTGTAGAACCGTTTGAAGTGTAAACACATGCAGATGCGGACCATGTGTGAGATGCTTCAGTCTAACAAACAGCATCTCCTGATGGATGCAGCTGCTCGCAGGAGGCGGTCCTCCATCGTCTAGGCTTCCGTTTACCTTACCTTCAGTCTATTCTGCATCACTTTGGGGTAACTCCAAGACATTGGTCTTGTGATTCATCTACAGGTACTATATTCAGTATTTGTATAAATCAATGGAATTTAAAAAAAAATATGCACTACGGTTATTTGCACACAAAAATCAACATCTTCACTATCAATTGTCTAGCCAGTGTTCAAATTTTCCTGCGTTTTCCTCACATTTTCTTAGCTGGTTTGTGTGAATCAGTGTCTGCACGAGGCACATCCGTTATGTTTAGTTGGTGTAGTTTTCTCATTCTCTTTCATAATTTAATAACACTGCGTATAACTTCTGTGTAACAAACTGGCTAGGCACTGTTAACTTGTTAGATGTAGGTGTTTAAATTGGTCAGTTCGGTTTCAATATTTCTGGCCAGTCTTCTTCACTGTTTATGGCAAGTGCATTTTAATTTGTGGACTAGAAAGCTACATGTTAGGGAGGCAAAGTAAGGGCACCCTTTTATTGTTGGCTTTTACATTCATTATAAGAATAGATAGCAATGGGGGCTATTCTCTCCATTTCCAAGTCCGTTGTTCTGACAAAGTACACATTACAAGGGCGACATGCCTTTCCTTCTAGTCATTCAGGAGACATCTAGTATTCCATGGTTGTTGGCATCATTGGACCAGGGTGCCCTGAGGACTGCAGTGAGCTTTCCAGGATGTGAGCTGGGTCCTGCTCACTGTGAGTAGGAGTGCTCCGGGGTGGGAGAAGTCGCCTTCCACTCACTCTAATTTTGTCTTTGAGAATGCACGGATCCTTTAAGCTGTGGTGATGCTCCACTGAATTCACCATCTGTCTCTAAGTCTTTTCTTCTGTGTTTCTCAGTCTTGGTAAATGGTATCTTCAGTCTCTCAGTCCTTCAGGAATAATAACCCCAGATTGCATCCCAAGCCTTCATTCTCCCCAGCGAACCTCTCTAATTTACTGTACGCCCTCTTCCTCTCTTCTTCTCCTTCTCATGAAAACCCTTCCCTGTCTTTCTGTAGTTATAGATGCTACTCCTTCCTGACCAGCTCATCCACGTTGCTTTTCTAGACGACTGCAAGATACTTGACTTGTCCTCCCCACATGAAACCCACTTTGAATCTAGTGTCTGTGCTGCAGACATGGGGAGGTCTTGAAAATGGTAGCCTGGGGCTGGAGAGATGGCTCAGAGGTTAAGAGCATTGCCTGCTCTTCCAAAGGTCCCGAGTTCAATTCCCAGCAACCATATGGTGGCTCACAACCATCTGTAATGGGGTCTGGTGCCCTCTTCTGGCCTGCAGGCATGCACGCAGACAGAATATTGTATACATAATAAATAAATAAATATTTTTTTAAAAAGAAAAGGTCTTGCCCTTATTAAAAAAAAAAGAAAAAGAAAATGGTAGCCTGGCCATGCCACTTTTCCACTTCAATTTTCATCAGCATGATGTGCTCTTGCAGTAAGTGAGTCTTTAGGAACCTGTGCTTTTGAAATGACCCCCGCTTACCTCTACTGTTCATCTCACCTGTGTGTTTCGAGATCACTGGGGTACATCTTATTAAGTTCCTGGATATTTTAAAAATATCTGCTTCTTCCTTTCATACCACTTGATGGTCCCTCTGCCGGAACTTTGCCTCCACCTGTCCTACCCAACAGTCCCATTTTTAGAGGCCTTTCCTGGTCCACTGTTGGATAAGTCATGCCTTATACTTGCCTCCCAGATGCTTGTTTCCTCTCCCATAACATATGTCCTACCCAGCAGTCCCATTTTTAGAGGCCTTTCCTGGTCCACTGTTGGATAAGTCATGCCTTATACTTGCCTCCCAGATGCTTGTTTCCTCTCCCATATCATCAATATGTTATTCTTGCTTATCTGCCTGTCTCTCTGTATCTCAACTTTGTGCAAATAGAAATTATGTCTCTCGCGTTCACCATAATTCCTGGTACTAACACTCAGGTAGGTACTCTGTAAATCTATTTTTTTAAAAAAAAAAATGGAAAAGTGCCGACTGCAATGATCTACCATGGTCATAAGTGCCGCTGACTGGGAATCCTGTTAGAAAAGCTCTTAAAGAAAATGCTGGCGGTCGGCAACGGTGTGAGTAACATCTTAATGACTAGCAAGGACTCTTCCTAATGTCCGTTGAGTGCTCCTTTACACACAGAGTGGAATGTCACAGAAAGACGCTCCACTCTTAGCACCTGCTCATGATTCCAGCCCCAGGGAAATGAGAACACTTACCAGCAGCAAAGTCTCCTGTGCTCCCATTAGCTGGCAGGAGAAAAATCAAAGCTGGGTGGGGATGGCATTTAAGGAAAAGCCCAGAGGGGCATCAGGATTGAGAAAAGTATGGAGAATTGATGAAATACTCATAATAGGAATAGAAATGGACTGAATACGAACTGTGCTGTGAGACCTGCTTTCTTTATTTTCTTTCTGCCCAAGTGTTCCAACTACTTCCGTGGATCCCATCATTATGTTCCTTAATGCAGGGGCAGCCTAACGCTGTGGGTCAGAGCCCAGCAGTTGGAGCACAGGTGAACAGTGTGCTGTCTGTCCTCAAAATAGTGCTCAAGTTCAAGTCCTTGTTTGTTCTCTGTTAGTGGTGCTAACATTAGGAAATTACCTTCCTTGCGAGTCTTAGTTTTCTTACCTGGAAAGTGGGGCTAGGAATGACAGTAGTGAATTGATAGGGTTATGAGGCTCAGATGATTGGTGTATGAAGCCCAAAAGAGAATGCTGGGTACCAGTGTTCAGAATGTGAACATCCAGTCCCCTGGTAATTCTGTCAGGGAATAGTCACAGGATTTCAGCTAAGCAACTTGTCTGCTTCTTTTCGGTAGTTCTTTGTCTAGTTTATTGACCTAAGCATGTACAAAGAAAATTATGTGGAAGGGTACTTGCTAGAAAGAAAGTCTGACTATTGATTTTGATTGCATAACTATAAAGGCAACCTCCCCAAAGACTTCAAATTAAATGCCACTGTGTATCCTATGAATATGAAAGTTTCTATGTATTAAGAGAATATGTAAATAAGATTATGAAAATACATCAAGAAGAGATAGAGGAAAAGCTCTGAAAATCTAGCAAAGTTATGTCTTCACATTCCACGCTGGAGACTGTTCACAGAGGCCTTTCCCCCAACTTCATTTCAACCTTTTGCGTTCAGAGTCTAGGATAACAATGTGATGGGCTTTAAAGTTAAGAATATCTACAGAACTAAAATTCCCCTTTTATGAGTCTCAGCCTGGCGAGTATCTTTGTGGTGACAGAAGAAATGGTGACTGAGTAGATCGCTGACAATGGGATCACCTAAACTATTCCAGAAGCAAAAGGAAGTCACTTTACTCCATAGTACAAGTAGCTCTGTGTACTGACCTGACGGGGAAATGAGCAGTTGATCCACGTATGCAGCCATGTGACCTATTCAGAAACTGCTCCGTGTGAGACAATTCACTCTTTTCTATTTTTATTCAGCCCTATTCGGAGACAGAAACTTATAATCATTTCCCTGCCCAATGCACAGCAACCTCTCATTCCAAGTGAATGGGATACAGCGTGGTTATGAACCAGCTGCACTCAGGAAACTAGAAGGCGAGTCTAAGACTTTTGTACTTCTGCATATCGTGTCTTGGGAAACAGGGTCCTACCCAGTCAACACTGATTGTCAGCTAAACAAAACAAGGGGAGCCAAGTTCAAAGAACAGTAACGATTATTTTAAAGGGACCTTGGAGGAACAGAGGAATTCCAGGGATCAGTATAATAGAATTGGTGCTCATGTATGCTAGGGTGCTGCCGAGGCAGAGGGAAATATTTGAGGAGCTCTGAAAATACTCCAAAGAGGAGAAATACCTACCTGCCATATAAAGCACATTGAGTACTGGGCGAACAGCATGGGCGACTCTCTTAAAAACTTAACATGCAATTGCGGCTGTTGAAGCCATTTTCCTATAGGCATGTTTCTGCACATTTATACAGCAATGTGACTGAAAACAGGACTCAGTTTTTACTTAATTAGTTGAAATATTTTCTTTTTTAAACATAAGGCATTTGTGTAGAGTTAAGCTTTGTCAGGCTGTAATAGAATTGGGGAAACATTGATTTTATTTTTTCTAAGAAAAATATACCTTACAAATAAGGATTTTGCTTTTCTGGATGGACATTCGTGTGAAATAGGGTCGTGGGGACTGACATTCTGTAGTGCTTTCAACAGCTGTAGACCTGCACTTGGAGTTTAAAGCAATACATATTTACTGTGTTTGTTTGCAAAGACCTTATTGATTGCTATTTTGCAAGGATCCGCTTCATATAAAGTATCGTTTCATAGTCTGTTTGAGATGGGTAGAAAATGTCAAATCTGTATGCAAAGTGTCTAGATTCGGATTCACAAACTCTTCATGTCAATGACTTTCCAGCCCTTCTCCACAATCTGCTGGGGAAGTGATTGACAATCCACATGAACTCCATTGATTGGAACCCACAGCACTTCAAACTTTCCTTCGTCTGTACCATCTGCATGCACACCCCCACCCCCCATCAAATGTAGTGAAGTGTTTTCTACAGCATCTCGGCACCCTTTCATCAGAATGCTTCTGGTCATTAGGCCGACTTAGTACTCACCTCAGTTGTTTGCAGAGTGTCCTGCTCATTTCCTTCTGGCTACACGAGTGCCCGATGACCACTGGGACTTGGCTCGGATACTTCTGATATTCTGCTTGAATACTGGGAGGTTTCATGAAAAGGATCTCTTATTCACATAGAATATTCTCTGGGGATTGTAGTTTACGGAGAAGTTAGATTAGGAAAGAGAGAGTTACAATTTTGTCTAATGGGGAAAGTCTAAACATACAGGAGGATAGGGAGGGCACTTCTTATATGAACTTAGGGTACCAGGATATTGGACTAGCTCTAAAATTGATGCTTAGAGAAGAGAAAGTACTTAAATCGTCAGTGCAGTTGTTGATGTTACATTTCTAGCTGGCTGATGAAGTCATAAAGTCACATCCTAGTATGGCTTAGGAAAACTGTGACATTGTTAACAATCTAGTCATTTTTAACTGGATTTTACCAATGTTAGCTGTATAACGACTACACCTATGCCCGGAACCAATGTCATCCTTTTCAGCTCTTTAGTTCTATCTTCTGTTGAAACCATTGCTTGTAAAAGTGTATGTGCAAAATCAGAATTCAAATGCTATCCCATGCGACTAGCCATTGGACTAGCTAGTAGCCCCACATTTCCATTATACATTTTGTTGGTTGATGTAATAGACTCACAAAGAGAATGGAGGGTGAAGCCATTAGAGAGGACTTGTCCATGATTGAGCAAAAGCCAAGCTGCTAAGCCCTGAATCTTGCTGTGGACTAATAGCCATACGCTTCATGCCTCAAAGAAAGAACAAAATCAACCAATGTAGCCCATTACTCCAGCTCCCCGTGCATGCTCCCTTCCCCTCTACCAGCCTTTCTCCATTTGCATTGCTCCCCACCCTAGGCTTTCCTCAGTTCTTAGATCTGGCCAGGTTCCCTCATGCTTCATGGTATTGCAGCTGTCTCTCCTCTTCCTCAAACACTCTCATCTACCTCTCACCGCTCTGAATCTTACTCCTCTTTTGGTTTTAGGCTTTAGTGGGGTTTTCTTAGAAAGGCCTTCTTTTCTACCACAGCTGAAGCAGTTAGGGTCTTCCACGCAGCTAGCTGTATAACATCTGCATAACATTCCTGTGACCGTGATAGTGCTGCTTATAGGTGTGATCATTTGTTTGATTAGCTCTCTCTCTCTCTCCTGAAAACTTTGTCAAGACAGCCGTTTTATTTGTTGCACTCTTCTGTATCCCCAGCACCTAGTGCTATGCTTTGTGTATAACAGATACGTAGTTATTTCTTCTCTAGCCTTTACATGCCATCGTGTAAAATTATAATATATTTTATATAAAAGACACTGACCGTCTCTCTCTCTCTGTCTCTGTCTCTCTCTGTCTCTCTGTCTCTCTGTCTCTCTCTCTCACACACACCACAGATAAAGATCTCACTAGTATAATACAAACAAATGAGGAAAAAGAAAGGGAAGGGAAGAGAAGGGAACGGAAGGGAAGGGAAGGGAAGGGAAGGGAAGGCAAAGGGAAAGGGAATCTAAACCCCTAGAGAAAGGACTTGAGATGTGACCAGAAGTGGGAATAGTTACTTTGAAAGGTTACTTAACCTCTCCAAACTTCATATACCCTAAATGGTTGGCATGAACAGTGAGCCCATTTGGTTGTCACACTAAAGAGCTAGTAGTACATGACATGTATTAAGTGACTTTGTTGCTTGATCAGTTGTTTGTCATTAAGGCAGATTTTATTATAGCTTGAGGTAAACATCCAGAAAATGTCTCAAGGACAGGCAGCTAGAACCAAGGAGAGATTAAATCTGTTATTTTTGAAAGTGAAGGAAGTGTATTTACTCGTCAGTGTTCAGAAATAGGCAAACAGGCTTTGTTAGGAGCATAACACGGTCTAATTACAGCACGTGTAATTATATAAGCCCGAGTAGCATACAGGCAAAATGTACTGAGCATCCTTTGTTTCTTCCGTTTGTGTAATGATCGTACATATGTAGAGTAGATGCTGGCCAAATGGATGAAAACGGGCCCCTTATCAAAGCCTCTAGGTCATAATGGTGGGAACCTGTCTGTCACATTTGGGGGTGTGCTGGGTGATTTCTGTCAACTTGACAGGAGATAGAGTCACCTGGAAGTAGAAGCCTCTGCTGTAAAATTTCTTCTGTCACATTGGCCTTAGGCAAGACTCTGGGGCGTTTTCTTCATTGATGATTGATGTAGAAGGGCTCAGACTGCAAGAGGTGGTGCTGCCCCTTGGTAAGTGGACTAACCACATGCTCCTTCATGGCCTCTGCTCTAGTTCCTAGCTCTAGGTTTCAGGCTTGAGGAACCTTAGCTTACTTTCCTGGTGAACTACAGCCTGTAAGCCACCTCCACTCCTTTTCCTCAAGCTGGGTTTCATCAGGACTTTATCACAACAATAAAAAAACAAAGTCGGACAGCAGGGAACCAACTGGATTCACAAAATCAGAGCATCCTGCCTGGGTGGCGGGGATATCATAATTTTATGACTCAGTTTCCTCTGAGTCATCAGACTTTAAACGAAGTGCTGGGTAAAAGCCAGAATCCACAGTCTTTTTAGTGGTGCTATTTTGATTGAATGGAGAAGTGAGCATAAGTTGTCACTCCAACTCCTGCTTACTTCATTTTTCTCCCTTGGGAAAGTTCCAGGAAATGTAGAAACCACAGTAGTTGGTTTGAAGAAACATAACCTGATACTCCAAACAAACGATGGATTTTCCTCCTTTAGAAAGTTTTTATTTTGCATTTTTATTAGATTCATCTTCATTTAATTTTCATTTGACCTAACGTTTGGTTGTTAGGCAGAAGCTGTAGGAAATTAAGGAGAAAAGTTGAAGAATTAAAAACAAAGTTAAGTTGCTTTTATCATTGACATTTTTCGAAAAAAGCTTACTTAACCACTTGAAATATCTATATAAACAATGGTAATTATTTCTATTCAATAGACGCATGAAGATGGTTTTTAGGGTTGGATTCATATGCTGCTAATCTTGAATTTTTTGTATTGTGAATAAAGCCTAAATTTGTATATTATTCTGTGCAACTAATATACTATGTATTTTCTGCAAAGAGCTTAAGAAATAAGGGTAAAATCACTGGCTAGAATGATTCTTCTTTCTGTCTCTGTGTTCAGAACTCATTACAAACAAATAAAAATCTGTTAGAGGGCATTTGAAAATAATTTCTCTTAACCAGTCATCATATGCATACATATAAAAACAAGAATATTTTCTTACTGCCATAGATATATTTTCATATTTAAAATATACAATTTGCCTTGGTAATACATTTATTTGTTATGGGGAAGAAAGTTTTCTTAAAAATAGCCATATGCAGTCTAGTTAGCTTGCTATTAAAGCCTTCTTGAGTTCAGATAGAAATAAAGGGTACACACTAGCATACATTTAAACTCTCAGATGTTAATGACATTCATGAGTACTTTTTATTGAACTTCATGTCATATATTATGTAAAATATTTCTCACTTATTACTAAAACAACCTTTACAATGAAACATTGAGATTCAGAGAGTTTAAACTTATCAGGAACCACACTTTCCGTAGGTATTTGTTGCATTAGAGGGTTTCTGTGTAGATGGATCAAGTTGCATCTATCTAGCTTTATGTTTGAGCAAAGTCATTAGTTTCTATCACCAATGAGTTAAGGATAGACTGGGAGATGTGGGGCAGCGATGAAGCCGCACTACAAACATGGATCGGTATTATGGCATCTGATAACTGGTGTAAGCATTGTTTAAATCTAAATTGCCATGACCATTGCTGTTCTGGTATTCTTAAGTCATGCCAAAAATACCACAGAAATATCATATAGCAGGGCTGCATTTCCAGAGCTGTCAAGTAGCTCTTCAAGGGAATCCCACACAAAGCCTGAAGCGGGGTGCATGATGACGGGTAGAAGGTGTTCAACACAGATGACTTCCCTTCCTCTTCCCTTTCAAATCGCAAGTCTTGTGAACATGACTTTCCCATGCTATAGCTTCAGAAAAGTTAAACCAGATTGAGCTCAAGTCTGCAAATCTGTCCTCAGTTACCCACACAGAGTTTCTGGGATACAGTCTCTTCTTCCAGACTCCCACATAGCATTATTTTTACAGATTTGATTTTCTAGGTGCCACAGATATGAAAAGGCACAAGATTTCATAGTACAAAAAAGATGTCAGAACGTTTGAAATGGAACATGGAGAATTTATTTTATTTTCCTTCAATCCATCGAATATCTAAGTAGAAATAGCATACACACACACACACACACACACACACACACACACACACACACACACACATCAAAAGAGAATACTTGCAGACTTTAGTCCTAGAGCTAGTAACAAGACAGAGACCAGAACTCAGATAGAGAACATGACAGGCACTGATGGTTCCTGAAGAAAAAGAACATTAAACTTGACTGTCTTGAAACTGTATAAATCAGAGATTCAAAATGAACTTCTTATTTAGTAGCTTGCCTTGTTTTTGCTTAGGAAGCTAACAGAGACTTCTCTGTATTTTATATTCATAATTGTTCTCTACTACTGTAGAGGCCAATGCGGCAACCAAATACTAAAGAGAAAATTTTATTCTTGAGTTTAAAACCAGTTGGGTTTCGGGATCAACCTACCCCTGGACCCAGCAATACCACTCTTGGGAATATACCCAAGAGATGCCCTATCATACAAGAAAAGTATATGCTCAACTATGTTCATAGCAGCATTGTTTGTAATAGCCAGAACTGAATCTTACTCCTCTTTTGGCTTTAGGCTTTAGTGGGGTTTTCTTAGAAAGGCCTTCTTTTCTACCACAGCTGAAGCAGTTAGGGTCTTCCACGCAGCTAGCTGTATAACATCTGC
>NC_022020.1:28671593-28673763 GCF_000317375.1 Microtus ochrogaster
AAAAAAAAAAGCCAGTTGGGTTTCTTAAAGCAGTTCTTTCTCAAACCTTGGTGAACATCCTAAAAACACAGAGAAAGAGCAGTGTAATCTTGTCTTCATTCCCTATGGGTTTTGCTTTTCCATATTCAACTGTTGACTTTTCCCTAAAATGAGTTATTGATGCCACTGAATGCATGCCAATCATAACTGCTTGTGGGCACGATGTCCTCTCTTTAGAACTCCAGTGTTCATCAGAGCAACATTTTGGATGACAGGATGGCCTTTCCCATTTTACAGACAAGAAAACTGAGACCTAGTAAAATTTGTACTCAAGTTCACAGCTATCAGATAACAAAATCAGGATTCAGATTCCCTATCAAGTCTGTCTGACTCCAAAAGCCATAACTGCTTTCTAGCTGCTAACTTACTGTGCAGATCTGTCCTACCCATGGGTCAGCATTCTTAGATCACTTATAATAATCAGCAGGAAGATTTCATGATAAAATGGGTCTTGTTTATTTGTCCACTGTGAGATCGGGTCTAGAATGATTATGAAGTTGACTTTGAGGAAGCAGAATCTGTGTTTGTAAGCCTTCATAATAATAACTAACACTTACAGGGGTAGTTTATCTCTGCAAAGCTTTATACTAAGGTTTAATTTTGTTTTTGTTTTTTTAAGACAGGGTTTTCTATGTTTCTCTGGCCTAGAATTCTGTAGACCAGGCTGGCCTAGAACTCACAGAGATCTTCCTGTATCTACCTCTCTGAGTGCTAGAATTAAAGGTGTGTACCACCACAACATGGCTTATACTAAGAGTTTTTCTTTTTTTGTTGCAAAAGTTATTTATGCAACATATTATTTAAATGGTCCAAACAGAATTCATTGTTGAATCAAATAAATGTCATTTCCTGACTTCAAGAAACTTATATTTTGGTGTGTGTGTGTGTGTGTGTGTGTGTGTGTGTGTGTATGAGTGTGTGTCTGTTTCTGTCTGTGATGTGAGATAGATAATAAGGAGCATAGATACAAAAATGTAATCTATAAACATAAAAATGAGAATGAAGATGGTGTAGTTGTGTTTGCCACAATCAGATTTAGCTTTCCATTTGATATAAACATGTAGTCACCATGGGAGAAGGAACCTCAGTTGAGGAATTGCCTTCCTTAGAACGCCTTTGGACATGTCTGGGGGCACATTTTCTTTGTTGCTAGTTGCTGGGAAAGGTCCTAGGTCAATGTGTATCGGGGGGGAAGATACACTTTGCTAGGTAGCTAATCCTAGGTTGTATAAGAAGGGTGGCTGAACATGAGCCTGGACGTAAGCCAGTAGCAGTGTTATTCCATGATCTCTACCTCAGTCCCTGCCTCTAGGTTCCTGTCTGGGATTCCCTCAAAGATGGATGGATAATGATCTGGAAAAATAAGCCACATTGATTTTGGTCAGTGTTTTATCCCAGCAACAGAAAAGCCAACTGGAACAATAGTGTGCATTGATTTCAGAGAGAAATCTGGCAGGTCATCACTGTGTGGTGGTGACAGTTCAAAATGATGTACAGGAGATACGTCTCCAAGTTGCAGATCATTTAAGAGTCCAAAGAAAATGTCTACACAGAGGTCCAGAGGAGAGAGAGCACTGGGTCTAATAGAAAAGGAGTTTGTGTGGTGGGGTATCCGGAGCTGGTAAAGGAGACAGATCCGAGAAGGAATCAAGCGCAAAGAGGTACCCAGGGGCCAGTCTGTGGACCTGTAAGGACTTTGGCTCTACCTGCGGGGTGATATAGGTTGCCACTGGGGAGCTGTGAGCAGATAGGGACCCGTGTGGACTGCTTTTCAAAGCTGCCTGCTCTGCGATGCAGGAAATCAGGCTGATATTTCCTTCACGTGTGCAGCTTTCAGAGTGGGGGAGCTACAAGGAAGAAGGACTCTCAAAACAATGCTTACATGAATGGAGAATGATCTGGTTGTGGGGTTAGTAGTGACTTCATGTGGTTACGGGGGTTGTAGATGATGCCGATGTCCAGGCTCGGGATTTATGGCAAGGCTGTATGTATGGCAGAAAGGGTGATTCCAGGCATTTTTGCTTAAGCCTCTTGGCTAACTATGGAGGGGAGGGAGACGGAAAGAAGAGCAAGGATTGAAGGTCATAATGGGAACTCAGACTCTAGACTTAGTTGGGCATTTATGTTGACA
>NC_022020.1:28674928-28679280 GCF_000317375.1 Microtus ochrogaster
ATTTTAGGGAGTAAAATAAAAGCCCAGTGTGTGTTTACTGCAAACTCTCCACACCAGGAGGCTTTAGTGCTGGTATTTGAATCTGCCATTTAGGACGCATCCTTTGCCTCCTGTTCATTATCGCTCTGGCATAATGGTAAGCTTTGTTGTCTCTATGCCATGGACAGTTAAAGGAGTTGGGGATTTTAAAATATCCCACTTCATTTGTATACCCAACTTGTCATTTTCCAACAGAGTTTTATTTATGTGTTATGAATTTATTTATTTGTTTAGATCCTCACAAATTCTAATCGCACCCTCCATTCCTAAGCTGCACCACTAGAGCCCCAAAGTTGATTTATTTAAGCACCTCCTAAAGGGCATTTCCCTGTACTGGTTTGTGCTTCAGGGACAGAAAGATAAGGGTCCTGTGTGAAATTCAGTTTTAGCTGCCATTACCTATGCCAATACAAAAATGTTTGAGTAATTATTTCAATATTTTATGGCATCTCTCCTTATTATTTTATAAAAAAACAACAAGTAAAGAGGTAAAATGCAAGTTCAGGTATTGGTGATAAGGAACTAATATCTCATGAATTTAATAATTGAGACAAAGAAGGAAATATTCTTGTAAGCTGAAAAAGGAAAATCCTTAGCCTTAAGTGGATATCATTGGATTTTTGCCAGCTGAGTGAGTTTTCAATTAGGAAGAAAAAGAAATCATACTTTAAAAATGTACAAATTGTGGGAAGCATATTTCAAAGATACAATCTAGAAAAGGAGCTGCAATTAGGCATGGTATTATTTATTTCTCATTAGGTAATGCCCGTTACAAAAGGTGTAAATCTATGGACTAGATTTATTCAGCTACATCTTTTGCACAATTTCAGGAATGCATGAACGACTATATACAACACATAAAACTTATCAATGGTGCAGATATTATGAAAACAGGTGAATGTATTCAATGTCTATGTGGAATGATCAGGGAAGTCTTTTCCAAGGTAAAAAGTGTTTAGCAAAGTCACATGGAATAGAATGAACCTGTCAAATACAGCATTCATGAACAGTGTTAGGGCAGAGGACCATGGCATGGAATCAGGAAAGCCCAGCTTGTTCTCTGAACCTCATAGGTGGTATATAAGGCAGGGGGCAGATAGAGAGCACTGAAGAGAACAGACAGTGAAGACCCATCATAGCATGTTAGGCTGCCAGCCTTCATCCTAGATGGTAGAGGCGCATTTGGGAGCCTAGCAGCCACAAAACATTCCTATCTGGGTGTTCTGCTAACTGAGTGTCAGCTAGACTGACATTAGGATTCTTTGGTGCCTTTATAACACTTTAAGATGTTTAACTTTTGGTTCCGAGCATAGGTCTCAGAGCTGTCCTCACAGATTTCTTCCTTTCAGTTACAAGCCTTACTGGGTCCTTATCTTTGTTCATTTATTTGATAAATATTTATTGGGCACCCATTCTCTATCTCAGCATGAGCAAAGTTTCTCTGTCTCATGTAGCTTACATTGGTGACACCAACAGGCAAGCTAATACAGAAATATTCTGCTGTTTTAAATGGATTTTATACTGTTTTTATTTTTTACTTATTCTTCAAGAATTTTATACATTATATTTTCATTGTATCCTTTTTTTTTTCTTCTTAACTCCTCGCAGATGCTCCTCCACCTGTTTAATGACTTCAACTTCATACTATTGCTGTTAGTCCCCGGCAATGACTCATCTTTCTTACAGGACTTTGATCTAGTGAGAGAGTGCATCGTATATATAAGTTTAATGAGCCACGAATGTTAGTTCAAACCATTGCCCATGGATGTAGCCCAAGCATCTGCATTTTGTGTAACCACCAAGGTGATTGTTGGTCCCCATTCTCTGCTGTAGCTTTAGTCCTGATTTCCAGAAATCAAAGCATCGTATACGGAAAGGAGGAAGATTCCCAATCCATTTGAAAGAGGGAGTTACTCTCAAGCTGATAGCTTGCTTAAAGATAGGTTATTCTTCACATGTGAATTTATAAATAGGAGTCAAGGTATCACATTTTTCCTTAAACATGTAAGCAGGTTTTTGGAATTTTACCTACACTCTCAACAATGTTCAAATGGCCTATTCTAAAGACAATAGGAAGGGTACCAGCCCATGCTTTTGAGTCCTTCCTTGCTGGCTATCTTAGATTCACCACTGGAACGTGAAAAGTCTTGGGCTCAGAGAAACAAAGCATGTTTGTTGTCCAAGGTCCCACAGCTAGTGAAAGGCAGAGCTAGGATTTAGAACATGGGTTTCTAGAGGCTGACCTCCAAGCTTCTCTGTGCTGCCAGAAGGCCAGGCTACCAATTCTGGAGAACATCTATAGTAGACTCTCTCCCAATAGTAGTGTCTACAGTCTTTGGAGAAGACATTGGAAAGTTGCAGCAAGATATGCATGCAATTTTATATTTTTATAGTAACCATAAGAAAAGAAGTATATTGAAAACTAAAATTAATTATAATAAAATGTTTCAACCTAGTAAAGAACATTTTACAACATATTTTTAATATTCAATTGCTTCAGTTATTAAGTTAAAGTCATTGACACTAAAGCACAAATGCTATGTTCTTGAAACAATTCGCCTTGTTTCCTGGGCTTCAGAACCATGTGTGATGAATGGCTCTGGTCTTGAAAAGGATGGGTTTGTATGTTCTCATCGAAAAGATTCTCAAGTTGCCCACGTCCATGTAACATACAGATCTATCAGCAGACCTGAGATTTTAGCTCTGTCTAATAAGAGAAGATAGAAAATGAGAGTATTTTTGTTTCCGTCAGGGCAATGGTCTCTTCCTCATTGTCCCTCAATCATATGACTGTTTTCTACAGTTTGGTTGACACTTAGCATAGTTCCAGCTTGAAAGAGCTCTTATAAACGGGCTTACATTAAGGACACCTATCAGATGAATAGCGACATCAATCTTTAGCTACTCATTTTGTTGTCCTTGTAGGCACAGGCTCAGTCAAAGGTTGTGATCCTTGACTTTTCCTTCTGTAATATAAAGGTATTACGATTCTATTGGTTTCAAGTCATTGCCTTAATGTGTCCAAATCAACATCCTGGGCTCCTGGTACCATCAGGGTCAGCTCTTTGCTTCTGAGCTTTGTACTCAGCAGGAGGTCTTACCTATCAGAATGTTCTTACCAAGCTTGAGCAAAAGGAAAAGAAGAAAGGGAAACCATTTTGGAGGCTTGCCTGTCAGCTCTTCTCACACCTCCCCCTTTTCTGTTCCTCTCTTTATTTTATTGTAAAAGACAAAGAATTTTGTGATGCTGACTTCAGCTTCTATCCATCAGACTCTGTTTCCCAAAGGGCTGTACTATTACATTATTTGTACCTGAAATGGAATCCATTGTACACTGGGCTTTTTCCTGTTTTAGGCCCTTTCGAGCATCTGTAAACAGGAGAGATAAGGAACATAAAAGGGGCCAGTTTACCTAGAAGATAAGGAAGAATTGTCCAGGGGTTTAAATTGTGCGGACTGGTTTTATCTGGTTAAGATAAATCCCTTCTCGCCTTAGCAGTCAATCCCAGGGCAGTGGAGACATAAAAGGTACAAATTAGCGCTCACCATTTATTTCGCACAATATCCGCCTTGTACCTTGGGAACCGTAGTATTTACCAGACAAAAGTCTCCCCGGATTAAGCACAATGACAGTATTTTCTGCTTGTGGGAAAAATAACAGCAGGAGTGGAAGATCCTTGTGAGGAAAAACACTTCAATTATTGCAGTTTGCTTTGGACAGAAGTGTTTGCGTCCCAGTCATCCAGGACCAAACAGGAGCTGTGTCAGCAGCAAGTCTCGGTGATGGAGAGAAAACTCTGTTGCTTTACCTTACATGTAACCTTTGGAGGCTCCGGCTTCAAAGACAGATGGATTGTTCAAACCTCCTTACATGGAAGAGGCTCAGGTCATCACTCACAGCTCCCTGAAATCATCCCATAAGGGACAGTCCATATTCTAGGGTTTTTTTTTGTTTGTTTGTTTGTTTGTTTTCGGCAAGTTATGTGGTATAGAAAAGCTTCATGTTTTAAAAATGCATTTTGTTTCTGTCAAATTATATCATGTTTATCATCCACAACAGCCCTATCCCAGCTATTACAAGTGACTTAGGTAAAGCCACATGCATTTTGTTAATCACGGTCGTTTATAACTAATATCAGTTCTGAAGACAACAGTAGAATGACTTAGCAAGAAGTATCAGAAGCTTAAAATGTTCAGTCTGTTTGTGCCTCCTGCCAGCATTGTGAGCATGAAGAAAGTACGGGGCAGCTATGTGATCTTGAGAAAATGAGAGAGAGAGAGAGAGAGAGAGAGAGAGAGAGAGAGAGAGAGAG
>NC_022020.1:28679809-28689807 GCF_000317375.1 Microtus ochrogaster
CTAGACAACCACCTTGCTGAGAAAATACTCTAAAGCACTCTGTGGAGAAGTTGTATAGGTGAGTATAACCATACACATTACAGTCTTTTTTTGCATATAAAACTTATTATGGTTTGAAAATGAATTGCTTGAGATAGGACAGAAACCAATATATACCCAAAGGGACCTTGGCTTTTTCCTTTCTCTCTCTGTTAGTTGAAAAAAAATCCAGCACTAGCTGTTTGGTAGATGAAAGCTAAAAGCCTACCAATAAGCAATAAATAAACAATTGCCAGGAAATGTGCACACTAGTGCTCACTAAGACTGAACCCAATTTCTAGTCCGTGAAAATATACAGGCACACCCAGCTGATGGAATAAAATGTTCTCTGCTTCTGCTTTCAGGGATAATCATTTTACATGGATGCTAATCTTGTTCTTATCTATGAAGCAGGGTGTACTGATTCTGTGGTTTTCATCTTTTAGCAATGCATTCCTCATGACTGGGGCTCATTAAGGCCTCTAATTTCCTTCTTTGGAGGTTCTATGTGCCTTCTCCCAAAGGTATGACTTCCCCATCCGTGGTGAAGAAGAAGTGGGTGCATTCTGTCTTCCACTGAACCAAGCCTCCCTGAGACTGTTTGTAGTTTTTTTGCTCTCATAATTTAATTTGTGTAGTGACTGGGGTCAGCTTAAGTGGGTTCAATCCTCAGTCTACTGCATACTTCATGCCTGTCCTTGTGTGTGCAAATTGCTTAAACTCTTGATGATTCAGTTTCTTCCTCTATAGACAGTCATGTCGGTACCCACTTGAGGGAGTTGGTGAGAACGTTAAGGGAAATGATACTTATGAGACAGCAAAGTGCTTTGCTCCTGGTAAGCTCTCAATAAACGTTAACTTCTATCTAAGTACACTTAAACGTCATGGACACATGGCTCCCACAGTGTAGACATATGGAATGTGTACATATCCATCACTATAATATAAATGAGATTTTTAAAAATCTCTGGAGCTAGCAAGTCATATTAAAATGTTCTTTATAGCTTATCAACCTTCCAACGTGTCTTTTGAGATTCCTCATTGAAAATCTATTCCTATGGGAATAAGACTCCTTTCCTCTGAAGGCGTTTTAAATATCCAATTCCTTTTTTAAAAGGAAAAACGTCTGCCATAGGAATTTAAATAACTTGAGACTATGAATGTGCTTCTCCTTTCTTTTCTCTTTGTTTCATCGCTGTGTGCTTTAGGGCTATTGATCCAATATTCACTATGATGATTTTTAAACTGGGGTTATTATCAGCGAATGGAGTTTAGAATTAGAAAAAAAATGGTGTAGACCTGACAATGCCTTTGTTATATGTTTGATATTATTAGCCAACAGAGCTTTGGCTAATAATATCATACCAAAACTTTCTGTATGCCAGGCCCTGTAGGATGCTGTTTGTGTATCTAGGGAGGCATGTTTGTATGCGAGAGCAAGGATGTATGTGTGTATAAGTATATTGGGGTGTTTGTATATACATATGTGGGCGTGGATGTGTGTGTGTGTGTGTGTGTGTGTGTGTGTGCACGTGCGCACACGTGTGTTTATGTGGAAGTCTGGTATCAGTTTCAGGTATTGTTTACTTTATCTTTTGAGGTAAGGTCTCCCAGTGGCCTGGAGTTCACCAATTAGGGTAAGCCAGCCAGTCAATAAACCCAAGGGATTCACATACATGCACCTCCTCATTGCTGAGGTTACAAATACATGCCATCACACCCAGCTTTTGTATGTGGAGGTTGAGGATCAAACTCAGGTTCTCATTCACTCATAGACAAGTTCTTAACTGACTCTCCATTGCCCTATCCTCCCGAGCATGTGTTTCAATAGACTGTCTGATTGCCAACAAAAAATTCCCAAGACATGGCAGTTAGGTACCAGTGATTCGGCCTAGACTGAGAAACATGAAGTCTGTTTTGATGCTCTACTTTCATTGCTTGTCCCACATAGCCTAGCTTCTTTGGCTTTCTATTCTTTGCCCCTTCCCTTAGTCCAAAAGTCTGGTTGTTTATCAATCTACCAATAATATGCTTCTATTTGGTTTTAGCGGGGGTGAACATCAACTTCTGTAATAATTTCTGATCAAGATGGTTTGACTCTGGTTGGTTTCTCATCCCAATAAAAAAAGGTCATTGTTTAGATCCTGAGTCACGAGTCCACTGTCCCTACTACTTTAATAGTGGTTAAACATACTAATACAGTATTAAATTCCACTTGAGCAGATGGTGCCAGGATTTCAACTTACACTTATCAGATGCAGATGGTCCAAGCAGCCAACTTACTGGTTATTTTAATTTAAGCAGGTTAAACATTAATGACTATGTATCATTGTTCCTTTTCAACTTTTCCCTCCAGTGATTATGAGTGATCTCCCCTAATCCTCCTTTGTAGGCGGTCTTATTTTAGTGAATATATATTTTCCCTCTTTCTGACCCAGATTGTCACTTGTAAGCAGGGTGCATTGGATTTCCGGGTTTTTGCCTTTTTAATAGTTAAGAAAACTCGGTACATGTGGCCAATTATTTTGAAAGCACAAGGTTTGCTTGTGGTCGAGTTCCTTTCTCCCCATTCTCACCGCAGTGAAAACTGCCAAATTCACAGCACAATTTAGAACCCGGAAGGATTATGCTCACTTAAGAGAAAAGACAGCATCAGAGAAACCAAGTGATTTGTTCAAGGTTGCTCTGAATAGTGTGGAAGAGTCGGGACAGTACTGTGTGCTCAAGTGGCTGTTTGGTGCTCTTTTCAGCCTACACAGCCTCCTGGAATGACTCTGGCTGCTCAGCATGAGGCACGATGATGAGTGCCTGGCAATGGAGAAATTGATGGTCTCACCATGGAGGACAAATCCTCTGTCAACATTTCATGGTTCTGATTTTGAAGATGATGTTCATGCCCCAGATGACCATAGACCATAGAAGGAGATGCTGTTGTAATGAAAGATTCAGGGACGGACATCAGGATGCTGGTTTTCAAGTCAGGATAATAAGAACATTGTATGCATAGCTAAAAGGAAGGGAGATTTTTCTTTCTTTCTTTTTGGAAACAGGAATGCTCCCTTTATTGTGTCCAGGGGCAGCTTATATAGGGATCCTTAACTGATAGCCATGACCCAGCCAAAGCCACCAGAAACCACTCCCTGCCATCAGGAACTCCTGAGGGTCTCGTGCTTAGAGCAGCTGCAAGCTGTCTCAGAGCAGAGGAAAACAATTTGTTTACAAGAAATTCAGGATCTGGGGGTTCACAGCTCCCAACAATCCACAAAGCTATCACATGAATAAGATCATATTGGGTTTTTACTGTCTTCTTAAAGGTCCCCAGAGGCTTAGTGGCCAACAGGTTTCTGTTCAGTATGCCATCGCCCTGAAAATCAGCAAGTCTCATTTGATTTCATTTCCAAGCCTTTGTTGTGTTTTGTTTGGATACTTTCAGTCAGTATTCATCATTTCTGTACTTCTTTGGAGGAAGTGGAAATTACTATGATAGAGCTGAACTTGAAAGTGGTCCATAGGAACTGCTTCCTCTACAGAAGTTGTACCTTGGTCTCATTCTCTTCCCTGATTATCCAAGCTCAGAAAGTCATCTTGGAGATAGGCCTGGCCCCTTCCCCTCCCTGATCAACCGAGCTCATAAAGTCATCTTGGAGATAGGCCTGGCCCCTTCCCCTCCCTGATCATCCAAGCTCATAAAGTCATCTTGGAGATAGGCCTGGCCCCTTCCCTGCAGTCACCTTGTGTCAGGCTCAACCATAGCTGTGTTCTCTCTTAGGAGGAAATGAATTATAAAATGTTAATAGCCATCTATAATTTTCATTTATTCAAGAAAATTAATTTAGATTCTTTTGGGACATCCTTCAGTATCAGTTTTCCTCACTTTCCCCATTTGTCTGTCCCACAAATGGTCCTGACTGCATTTTTGGTGGCAGGCACATAGGATCTCAAGCAGGGTAAAAGAGAATTCTTCCTATAAGCATCTTGCCACCCAGAGAGGAGACAGAGAGGTGGATTATTGTAGTTCTCTACGATGACCTCAGAACTATGATTGTAATAAGCACACGAGGCTGAAAGGACACACCTAGGAAGCCCTTGGGAGATACCTCAGTGGTCTTATCTGAAAACGGGGAAATAAGGGTTTACAGATAGGTTCTCTGAGTTTTTATGAGAATCAATTGAAGCAATACACTTAACAGCACTTAAGAAGCCACAGTGCTGTGTAAGGGAATCGTTAAGTGATGTACTCTTCCTGGTGTTGGGTGTACTTATGGTATGATTATTAAAATTTAGAATTTATTATAAGTTTTGAGTATGTTTCCTGGGAGAATGGATTTCAGCCAAAGGAGTATGTCTATAGAAGGCCTGAAAACCCTGTGTTACGTTATCTTTCTTACAAGACAAATACACATGACATAGGCCCCAAAGACAGTGGTGAAGAATCAAATTTAGTTTGCATTTAGAGTGGAGAAGATTCTGAAAGACTTTCATTTTTCCTTTAAAGGGCTTTTAATTATATATTTATCTCTTTAAGTCTTGTTTTGACAAGTCTTCAAATTCCCACTGACTAAATCTGTGTGTTGCCAGATTCCCCTAGAGACACTGAAATTGTGCCATAATCATAAATAATCAAGCCTCCTTGAATGCCTATGACACACATTGCACTGAAGAAAATAGAAGAAAAAATGAGGCTGTCCCCAAATCAAAGATTTTATAATATAATTGATGGAAATGACTACTATTCACAATATTCACAACAATATTTAATGTGGACCGTATTAAAAACTGAGGGTCAGAGAACCTATTATTGGTTCGTGAGAACAGCGCAAGTCCATTAGCACTTGAAGAAGGATCGTGTTTCTATAAGGTTGAATGTAATGGAAAACTGTTAATTCATTTTAGTGAGAGGGAGGCATCAACATTAGAAATGAGCAGAATGAATGCCAGTTTCTGAAACAGTATTAATTGCTTCCATGTATTGATGTTGTCATATGATAAACGCGTGCTAAGATTGCATGGATTGCCTCATTTAGTCCTAACAACCTTAAGAAGTTAGTGCATTGACATTCTTATTTTCCATGCTGGAAAATGGAGGTTCAGAGAGATCAAGAAAAGAGCCATTAGACACACAGGGAGTTCACTGACTCTGGATTGATAGCTGGGGAACCTTCATAGGACCCATCTGGGCCCTCTGAATGTGGGTGACAGTTATGTGGCTTGGGGGCAGTTTGTGGGACCCCTGGCAGTGGGACCAGGATTATCCCCAGTTCACGGACTGGCCTTTGGGAACCCATTCCCTAAGGAGGGAAACCTTGCTCAGCAGGGGTAAGGGAGAAGGAGCTTGGTCCTGCATTAACTTGTTTTGCTAGACTTTATTGATTCTCCATGGGAGGGAAAAACATTTTATATATAAAATTTTTTTTAAAAAAGATACACAGCTAGTAAACACTAAGATCAGGTTTCGAATGGCTATTGGAGTCTAAAGTCCATGTCGGAAATCACATTATGCCTCTTTCTGACCCTGTCTGCGTCACAAACAGTCCAGTGAGTACCCCAGATTTGCTGAAAAATTAGCATTTGAAAAACTTCTTGCTTATGACCTGAAATAGCTTCCTTCCTCTTACTTTCTTTTATCATACTATGTAGAGATTTTTGCTGTATATTAGTGAATCCTAATGTTTAGACTAAATGTTATTCTAAAAGAAGAGTCAAACAAATTGCCGATGTGCACTCTCTGCTGGCTTCTCCTTAGTCACATTTGAGATAACTATAGTAGAGATGTGTAGTAATTGGAGCGGTGGGGCTGCGTCCCCAGCACCCCAGCCACTTGCTTGGCTAGCTTATGCCCCGAAATAACAACACACAAACTGTATTCATTTAAACACTGCTTGGCCCATTCTCTTCTAGGCTAATTCTCACATATTAATTTAGCCCATTTCTAATCATCTGTGTGTAGCACCCCACGGTGTGCTTACCGGGAAGATTCTAGCCTATGTCCATCCTGGGTCGGAGCTTCATCGCGTGTGCCTCAGAGAGCAGAACTCTCGCCTCTGCCCACAAGAGTGGAGCATGGCGTCTCTCTGAGGCGTCTGCCCCCGAGAGGAGAGCTGTCGAGTCTCTGAGCTCACTTCCCCTTCCTCCCAGCATTCTGTTCTGTTTACTCCTCCCACCTATGTTTTAACCTATGAGACCAAGCAGTTTCTTTATTGCTTAAACCAATGAAATCAACAGATTGATATATGACACTCCCACATCAGAGATGCAGAACTCAGGCGTTAACCTTAATATGATATAGTTACCTAAACTGCAGAACATACATGGATTTTACCATTTTTATTCACTCATGTCCTTTTGCTGTTAGAAGATACAGTTCATTTCCCCACATCCTCTTTTTATGGGAAATACTTTCAGTATTTATTCTAATAGTTGATTTTGTCACTGTTGTTGCTTAAAGAGATGCTTTGGGGATGTTGCCTATGCCGGCTCTGAACTCCTTGGCTCAAAAAGATTCTCCTGCCTCAGTCTCCCAAGTATCTGGAACGTACAGGTATACACCACCAGGCCTTACTTCATCATTGTTTTTTTTTTTAACTAGATATCAGTTTGTATGTTCAATTAGAATGGCATAACTTCAAAATTTATTTTTTATTTTTATTTAATGAATTTACTTATTTTACATCCCAACCACAACCTCCCCTCCCTCTTCTCCTCCCACTCCCTCCATCTACCTCCCCTCTGAACCCCCTCAATCTATCACCCCTCCTTTGTATCTGCTCAGAAAGAGGCAGTTCCCATGGGCATCAGTAAAGTATGGCATATCAAGCTGCCAGAAGACCCAGCACTTCCCCTTGTATTCAGGCTGTTCAAGGCAATCCAGCATGAGCAATAGGTTCCCAAGAGCCAGCCAAAGCACTAGGGACAGCCCCTGCTCCCATTGCCAGGAGTCACACAAATAGACCAAGATACACAACTGTCACATATATACAGAGGGCCTAATGGAAGTTTCTGCACCCCATAAGCCCCTTCACTGACGCAATAATTCAAATCAGACCAAATCAAAGCAATTTTTTTTTTTTAAAAAAAGCCTAGGTTTAATGGTTGCAAATGCTCCTGGATGGCTTTCTAGTCAGTGCCCCAGAGAGGAGACAGGGAAAGAAGACCACGAGATCATGTGTTTGTTCTCTGGGTGTCAGTTTAAATACCCTGTGGGAGTGATCTTGAGCATCTCTGAGGAGGGCTCATCGTTTGGTGGGCTTTCTGGGGGTGGAGTCTGGACTGAGGCAGCTCCAAGGAAGGGAGGGGTCTTGGGCTGGAGCCCCACAGGAACGCCTAGGTCTGTCCCTTGCAGGCCCCCTGGTTGTTGGTCCAGACTGTTTGTTCCCATGAGCCAGACTACTAATTTCTGTGGGGTTTCCTTTGATGTCCCTGATTTCTCTCCCCTCCCCCCACTTTGCTGGCTCCTACAATCCCTTCTTCCTCTGCTCAGCAGTCCTCCATGACCTTGACCCAGTGTTTGGCTATGGGTCTCTGAACCTGCCTCCATCAGTCAGTGGATTAAGGTTCTCTCTGGACAGCTGGGTAATCACCAATCCTATCACAGGGGATGGCCAGTTCTGGCTATGCCTCCACTATTACCAGGAGCCTTAGCTAGGGCCATCCTTGTAGACTCTTGGAAGTTTCTCTTGTATCAGGCTTCTACCCGATTCCATAAAGTACCCCCTTAAGGTCATCCTTCTCAGCACTCTCCCCCTTTGGCCACCTTCCATCCTCATCCCCAAAGTTCCCATGCCCACCCATCCTCAGTCCAATCAGGAGAGCTTCTCATTTCCCCTTCCCTAGAGATCCATAGGTCCCCATTTGGGTCCCTTCTTGTTACCTAGCATCCCCAGGTCTGGGAATGATAGCCTGATTATCCTTTCCTTTATAGCTAATGTCCATTTATGAGTGAGTCCATCCCATGTTTGTCTTTCTGGATTACCTCACTCGGTGATTTATTCCCAGTTTTATCCATTTGGCAACAAATTTCCTGGTGTCCTTGTTTTTTTACCAGCTGAATAATGCTCCATTGTGTAAATGTACCATATTTTCTTCCTTCATTCTTCAGTTGAGGTACATCTAGGTTGTTTCCAAGTTCTGGCTATTATGAATAATGCTGCTATGAGCATAATTGAGCAAGTGTTTGTGTGGCTGTATAAGGTTGCACTCTAACCAGTAATGGAGGAGTGTTCCCCTTGCTCTACATCCTCTCTAGAGTAAGCCATCATCATTTGTGTTTTTGATCTTGGTCATTCTGACAGTTGTAAGATAGAATCTCAGAGTCATTTTGATTTGCCTTTCCCTGATGGCTAAATATGATGAACGTTTCTTTTAAGTGTTTTTCTGCCATTTGAGATACTTCTGTTAAGAATTCTCTGTTTAGGTCTCTATCCCATTTTAAAATTGGATTATTTGATATTTTTTAATGTTTATTTTCTTGAGTTCTTTATATACCCTGGAGATCAGCCCTCTGCCGGTGTTCCCACATCCTCTTAGCTGTCGTTTGCCCATATTGTTCCACTCATACCTGTTCCCTGGCCTTTCTGGTCTTATGCGATCCTGACACTTGTCAAATAAATAGTCAGTTGCTGACTTTCTTTTCCTAAGGAGGTTTGTATGGTCCTTTATTATGATTAGGTTGGGGCTACACATCACTATCACTGGGAAGGTGTTAGGGAGGCGAAATGCCTCCTGCATGTGTCAGGTGGTACTTGTTGGCAATGCATAGTAGAGGAGGCACCTAAACACTCTTAGGGATGTTAAGCATCTTGAAAAGATAAAAGAGGAGCTATATCTTCACCAAGAGTGAGAGCAGGATTGGGCTAGCAGGGCTGGAGTGGGGAGTAGCATGCTCTGTCCCCTGTATCTTATCCCCACTCTTCAAACCCCTACAGTACAGAGCAAGACAAAGACCTCTCTGTCCAGTCCTTCTTTATGTTTGACGTCCTCTTAACCCCGAAATTCACTCCACAGGGTCCTGAGCTTTTGTTTGAATCTGATTTTTCTGCTTTGATAGCCTGGGGATTGTAATGCGGGAAGGAGGGCACTAAATGAATAAAAAGCATTCCAAATACTTAGCCGTTCCTCTCTGCCCTCGCTCATGCTCTCAGAGTGGTTCTCAGCAGCATTGAAAGACAAGGCTGGAAACCTGGCGCACAGCTTTCATTATGTCTGAGGTGGGAAGTTTATATCAGAGGCTCTCATCATGTGGGGAAATAACAGGATGTCGCAGTAGAGACATTCTCCATAGAAGGCTTTAGCTTGTTGTATAGGCAGGAAATTGCAATCGGCTCAATTAAAGGGACAGTAGTTTCACCAACGTTAGGGAAAATCTTAGTTTAATTAAAGGAGTCAACTAAGCCGTGTGTGGCTAAAAGCGAAGAGATCGTAGTTTTATTGCTATTACTTCTCTTTTGAATACAGCCATTTTACGGTTTCTTGATTTGAAGTGAATCACTTCAGTGACAGCAGAGAGCACAGTAGAATAATCCAGGGTCCCATGTTTTTGCCTATGAAGCATAAATAACATTTTCCTTGTCGTTTCTGAATGAGTGGATTAGGCTGGTCTGAAGAATTAACTCACGTTCTTTCCGGTATGATCTCACTATTACAATTCAACCCTCACCGCCCCTCCCCCCGCAGGAAAAACGCCATAAATCCCCACGTTCTGTGAAGTCTGCAAAGAATCCAATTTCAATGTCTTGCTTCATTTAACTGGTGCCACATCTGTGATCCGATATGGCAGCCAGGCTGTGGCTGAGAAATAAACAACACAGTTCTCTTCTCTAGAGGAGCAGTTCACAGAGGACTTTGCTCCACCCTTTGCCTGGGACACTCCTTTGCAACTCAAAAGCTGTAAATTCAGGAGGAAGCTGACTACCTAAAACTTAACTTTTCTTTCCCTTTCTTTCTTTCTTTCTTTCTTTCTTTCTTTCTTTCTTTCTTTCTTTCTT
>NC_022020.1:28689907-28709095 GCF_000317375.1 Microtus ochrogaster
TCTTTCTTTCTTTCTCTCTTTCTTTCTCTCTCTTTCTTTTCTTTCTTTCCAAATAACCTATCTTGGCAGTGCGCTTAATCTTTAGTAAACTTGTTATTTCAAATCTGAAGCTATATTAAGGCAAGACACCCTGCTTGCCCTTCTCTAAGCTTAGGCAGTCCTTAGGTATCTAGGGACAATATATCAACACCTTGGTTTACAGAGAGGGGTCGTGTTAGTCTAATTCACAAAACTATATTAATTCTTAGTTGATGGCTGTTTTTGCAGAGAAGTATAAAGTATTTCACCATATAAAATATTATTAGTATTGTTGATAATACGATTGATTATTATTGTTGATAATACAGATAATACAACTGTAAACTATTATATAACTGTTTACCTAGTAACACTTGACCTCTTCCCAACTAATATCATGTTGTTACATATTTTAATTGCAGACATATTATTGACCATTATAAATATTTTGCACCACTGATATTCATCAATGAAGCACTATTGATACATTGTATTGATACATTGTTGACTAAAACCCAAGGTTTACCCAGAGTTCCTCACAGTTTGCCCACTATCTGTATTTCTGTTTAAGTTCCTATCCAAAGTATTGTGCTACATTGGCCTTGTCTCAGTCTCCTCTTGGCATTTTTCACTGATTAAATGGAGGATAGGCTTTGGGAAAATATCTACAGAAGCAGAATGCAATTTCTTTGCATTGTGTCAAGGGAATACACTATCAACGTAACTTGATTTTGTCAAACTAGATATACATTTCAGTCATTTGCTAAGGCAGTTGTTGTCAGGTTTCTTCATTATAAAGTTATTATTTCTTCTTTGCCCATATTGTCATCTCTGTTTTAGTCAGATGTCTAAGCCATACTTCAGTAGTGAGAAGTAGCTTGCTCCTCAAAGGCAGAGTGTCCACATATATTATTTGGAAATTTTTTTCTTGAATGGAATAATTAAGTATCCTCTCCACCACTGGTTTGTTTACTCAGTAATTTATTTATTTTGGGGATTTGTCTTACCCTTTGAGAAACAATGAAGTGCTATTTTATTTGTAACTCAGCTTGCTCCAACTTCGGCCATTGATAGCTCTTTCTGTTGGCGGCTGTGTTCCTTTCACATATAATTATCCTTGTCTTCTTGTTTGATCTTTCAGAAGACAACAGTGTTGATCTACAGAGCCTTGAAGGTTTAGTTTTTATTATGCCTTATACCAGATGTACACTTAGTTATTGCTCAGAGTTCCCCTGGTGTCTGTCACTGGATAACTGTAATACAAATCAAGACCTGGGTGCTAAGTATGGTCATTAATTTTATGGTGATGTTGCTTCTAAATTTTCTTAGGTGCTAAACGCTTGTGTAAACTAACTCATGCATATAAATATTTACAAATAATATACAGTTCATGAAGTAATGGTACACAGACAATGCAATAATTTTTGTTTATATTAAGGGAATGTAAGTGGGTACTGATATCTCCAGCTCATGATTCCTTAGCATATGAATCAGTCTAGAAACTTGCCTTTGGCTTTCTGTAGATCCATTCTCTAACTGTAAGAAAGGTGGGTCTACTTTGTGACAGACCCATGCTTCCATTTTCATCTCTAGCATCCACAAACAACAAATTTAGTGGAACACAATCTCATTGGCTAGAGTGTGCTTCTGCACAGTGTATCGAGCTTTCAGTTTCGGAGCCCTGTTCTTCCCCAGTGCTGCCTAGTTCAGCCTATCTTTGCTCCACCCTCGTTAATAAGCTTGTTTTATACATCTGAAGTTCATTTAGGGGTTTCTGTCCTAGTCCACCATAATGGAATGACTAAATTGTTTTATTCTCTATTTTTAAAGTCTTTTGTTCCTTCACGTGCTATGTTGGGTATTTTCTTCCGCATCACTAACTCTTTCTTCAACCAGGTTTATTACATTTTTAAAATCACATTTTCATTCTTAATTTACATTGGCCTGGGGTTCTTGGATGGTGGGAATCTCTGCCTTAAATTTTTGTCATCTTGAGTTTAGCTTCTTTATTAGGAAAGACGGCGCTAACAACAAGCTCCCTTTTAGGGTGTTTTTGAGGATCAAATGAATTAAAGTAGTGAATCTGAAGCTTCTTGAATGCTAAAAATTACATGTTTTGTTAAATTGTCAATATTAATTTTTCTTATCATCTGATTAGGAATCTTGAATATAATTAAGATGAGAAAGCTTTAGATATGAACAGACAATGATAAATATTTTATAATAAACTTATTGAGACACTCAAAAACCTAAACTATGGTCTAAAAACTCATTGTTACAATTTATGCACCATTTATTATTTAATAAGCAGCTGAATATGGGTTTGTCATTGTGATGGGTGACGAGATTTTAGAGAAATATGCAGTCTTTTTCCTCAAGAAGCTTATCATACAGCAGAGAGAATAAAGATTCTCAGAACTTACTTTAAATACATTCAATGAGGGGATAGAGAAACCAACAATTACCATGGGATTAAAATACAGGAATTAATGATACACAAAGAGGATGTCAGAATATTCTACCATCAGTAAGGTATCGTGATAGAGGACATATGACATGTTCCATACCAGAGGTGGCACACACCTACAATTAGGGCATTTGTGAGGCAGAGGCAGAAGGCTCATGAGTTGAAAGCAGATCTGCATTACATAGTGAGACCTAGGTAGGATTCCTAGCTTGAAGGAAGGAGCACAGAGGAAGTGGTGTAGGAGATGTGATTGAGAGTCACGTGGAGCTGGGACCCTCCAGGGCTCTGTGGACTAGGGTTAGGATTCTGGTCTTCAGCTCAAGGACAGTGACTCCTTGCCTTGTGAGTCCTTCCATACAGACAAGGATTCATGAGTCTGGGATTATTGAAGGGCACTAAATATAGCCCTGGGGATTATTTTAAACAGCAAAACTGTTGGGATATTTTGTTTGTGTTCTGACAAATAAAGCTTGCCTGAAGATCAGAGAGTAGAGCTAGCCACTAGTTAACCATAGAGGTCTGGAGGCCTATTACAGACAAGAGGCAAAAAATGATATGGTTAGACAAAAAATAAATAAAAGAAATAAAAAAGATAGACAAGATCTCGACCCTTTTTGGTCTAAGAGTCAAAGAGGTATTCAACTTTTATCCCGATATCTGACTCCAAGTTTTTATTATTAAAACTAATTAAAATCACACATTATAAAACTATGCCATTTGCTGAATCAATAAATGGTAGCTATTTAGGATTTAAAAAGCAGCAAATCTGTCTTGAATTAATATATACTAAATATTCTTTTATGGAATAAAATAGGGAATGTCCAAATATTTGGATTCTACTTAAAGTAGAATGTACAATAAATAAACTATTTAATTTTATTATTCTTTTAAATATTTGTTTCATGTTGACATAAGAGGAATGACACATATGATATTGGCTATAATCTCTACATCCCCTCAGATGACCCAATTCATAGTGGTTCCCTGTTGTGAGTTCCAAGTTGAGGGCCGTTTGTCATGTCCCGCATCTGGGTGACGACTACCGGGTCCCACCTGACTTATTCTTCCGTGCATGAAGGGAAGCATATGAGGAGTGAGAGAGAAATAGACAGGAGGCAGCTGATAGAGTTGGGAGGGTGTCTAGTAAATACTGAGGCTTGCCTTGAGTTTATTTCTCATAACCTTTATATACCCCAATCCAGAAAGAAGGGGCAAGGCAAAAGGCTTTTTTTTACCAAGATACTAAGAAAAAAGTAGTTACCTTCTTAATATCCAAAACATCAAGTAACTACACCCTATGTCAAAATATCCTATTAGTAGCCACACTGTAGGTCAAGCCTGCTGTCACCTAACCTTTAAGGAACAAGAATATGTCTGAACTCTCTGACCTTTAGTGCAGGGGGAACAGATCTACTTTTTTGGGCTCCCACAGTACTCCACACTAGCAGGAATTATTATGATGCCTACTTCCTTCATTGACTTTCTGGTTTCTGGAATATTCCTCCACTTACACATTTTTCATATTTATTAGGCTTGCTTATTATCTCATCCTTGAGCCCTGGGATGATTTATTCCGAGGAGCATGCCATCTGGAGTCAGTTCCTATATTAGTTTGGGTCTAAGCAACAGTAAATGTCAACATTGTGAACTTGAGTAAATCATTTAATCCCCCTGTGATACATTTTCTTCTTATCCCAAATGTGAGATTATGCCTCCATATAGGGATATTGTGGGAACTGAATTATGTTATTAATGATTATCCTACTTTCTCTGATGTTATACTCTTTAAAAATGTCCACAAAACATTGTTCTCTCAGTCTCAATGTTCTTTGGCAGTGAGACCAGCTACTTTGATATTAAAAGTTAGGGCTTCTCTCTCCTCTGTGACTTGTGACTGCTTTGGCCATAGAACATAGTAAAAGGGCATGCAACTTCCAACACCAGGTCTAAAAGGGACTGCTAATTCTACCTTGTTTCCTGGATGTCCTTATTTGGAACCCTGGACTTCCACGTACAAGCCTAATCATTCTGAGAAAGCACTGTCACAGAAGCCACATAGAGACTGGCCAGGTCTCAGGTCCTTGGGTGTCAGTAAATATAGTAATTTTTTTAAAGCTGGTGGGGAGGTGGTTCGAGGCAAACTGGAATAATTTTCAATAAAGCCTAGCCATTTGTTCTAGTTTGCTTTCTGTTTGGTAAACACCACAATCAAAAGAAACTTGAGGAGGAAAAAGGGTTGTTTCTTCTTACAGATTACAGTCCATCATGAAAGAAGTCGGGCCAGGAACTCAAGGCAGGAATCTCAGGTTGGAACTGAAGCAGAGACCGTGGAGGAATGCTGCTTGCTGACTTACTCTCTTTGGCTGGCTCAGCCTGCTTCTTTCACAACACAAGACCATCTGCCTATGGGGAGTCACAGCCCACAGGGCTGGGTCCTCTCACTTCACTCATTAAACTAGAAAATTCCCTGTAAGCTTGCTTATAGGACACTCTGATAGATGCATTTTCTCAATTGAGGGTCTCGCTTTCCAGATGACTCTAGTTTGTATCAGTGTGACAAAAAAGTAATTAGCACAACTGACCCCTTCTCAACTTGACAGATACTTCATTATTAAACGGTAATCTTCTATTTTTGATTATCCCCAAGATATCATGTTAGAATTACCATCGTAATATGAAACAATACAGCTTTTAGAGTCGTACAGTCTTCCAAAACTTCAAACGCGTTCAGTCTTTTCAAAGTATTCAATGTCTCTTTTAAAAATCGATAGTCTCTCAGCTGTGGGCTCCTGTGAAATTAAAAAAAGTTCTACCACCCTTACAAGAATTAGTATGACCTCCCCTCTAAGACAGTGTTGTTCTCATCCTGTAAATTGTGACCCCTTTGGCAAGTCTGTCTCCGAAATATTTACATTATGATTCATAACAGTAGCAAAATTATACTTACAAAGTAGCGACAGAAAAAAATTTTATGGTTGGGGGTTACCACACCATCAGGAACTAAATTAAAGGGTTGCAGCCTTAGGAAGGTTGAGAACCACTGCTTTAAAGTAATTTTTAAATAGTTCAGTATTGAAGACATAAAAACTGAGTAAAATCAAGCCAATCTGACATGTATAAATCATTTTCTTACTAAGTTAATATTGGTATCAGTAGGGACCCTAGACTACCATTTCCCTTAAAACTTCCTTCTAATGTGCATTTTAATTTTAATTTTCTTGCCATCTTTCCTTCACTATTCCTCCCCTTAAGCCACGCCCCATCAACAAAGCTGGATTTGTGTGTGTGTGTGTGTGTGTGTGTGTGTGTGTGTGTATGTGTGTGTGTGCTAAGTAGCATGGCACTTAGTAAGTGTGTGTGAAGTTCAGATTCTTTGTTTATGCCATAAGTAATTATATTGTCCTGGGAATACAGCAGTGAATGGAACAGACAACCTTGTCCTTCGGGAGTGCACATTCTAGTTTGGAGAATAAATAACCTGGAAGATAGAAATAAATGGTGTGGAGAAGCCTCAAGTAGAAGCTTCAGAAGGAAACTGTGGGGAGCTACTGCCATGGTAGAAAGGATGACCAAGGAGGACCAAAATGAGACGATGAAACACCAGAAAATTTTGAAAGATGAGAGAGAGAGAGAGTCATATGACATGGACAAAATGTGCTTTGTCTAGAATAATCAGGAGAAGCGAAGGCCTGCTATTAGTGACTGAGCCCAGCAGGAACATCAGTGAGGCTGAACGTGGACTGAGGGGGAGTGGGCTAACAATGTTAGGCCTTGCTGGACACCGTGAGGCATTTGATTCTATCTTTGAGATGGGAGAACAACGGAGGATTTGGGACTAAGGCGTAGTATCATGTGACCTTCATTTACAGGTGCTGTATTGAAAGAGACTGAAGAGGGCAAGGCTGGAAGCAGAGGGAACAGTTAGGGGACATTTCAGATTCATCAGGGAAGGAGAGAAGAGAATTTAGGCCATTGTGATAGCAACAGACAGAGATGGTGACAAAGTCCCTCCGGATTTGCTGGAGAAACCGACAAGGCAAGGACGCCTTCAGAGTGTGAATTCTGAAAGCAAGGAGTGTATACTGCATCCATGCAGGAGGAAAATGTTGGGTATAGTAGAGCAGAAAACAATCTGAGTGTGCTACTACTAGTGTCCACCACAGGGAAAGCTCTCTTTCTGTTTTCAAGGTTTTTTTTTTTTTTAATTTTTAAACGTGTGTGAATGTGTCTCTGTGAGTAGATGCCACATGTGTGCAGCTATCTACAGAGGTCAGAAGAGGATGCTGAATCTGTTGGAACTGAAGTGACGACAGGTCATTGTGACATGGATGTTTGAAACCAAATTTGGGTCCTTTGGAAGATCCATGCTCTTAAACATCTCTGCAGAGCCCAGGAAGAACTTTTTAAAAGTCGAATAGTACTTGCCCCTCAGAAGAGAAAAACCAACCAACCAAACAAATAAGTAGAAACCAGTGTCCCAGCGCTAAAGCTCTGCTCTTCTCCTTGGTTAGTCAAGGTCCTTTCCTGGAGAACTATGTGCTGTATCACTGTTTAGAGAATCACCAAACAGTTCCTCCTTTGTTGGTTAGAAGAAATCTAGACTCCTTACCATAGCCCCAAGACTCTTCCCCCAAGTACCTTGTCCACCCTACTGTAAACAGTCTCCACCTTCATTGTGGTACTGTCTATGGGTGTATTGTATCTTGCTTTTGGATGCACCAAAATCAGTTGGGATTTGCAGCTACTGTTTGTTTTTTATTTTCTGGACTATTTCCTTATTCATCATTATTTCTTCTGGACTAAAGACTGCTTATGATTATAATAATCCTAACCCATGTTTTCTTTCAGAAAGCTCTTTCAAAATTGAGTTCCTTCAGTGTACAAAACAATTGGTTTCATAATGACATTTCCAAGCATGTGTGAGTGTGCATGTGTGTGTGAGAGTGTGTTTGTGTATCACTGTTCTTTGCACAGGAATCTTTAATGTTCTTATTGCTTTAATAGCACTTCTCATCCTCTGTCACAATGCATTTGCTTACTTTCATATTCTTTGACCATGCCCACATCATCCCCTCCTCTCAGATGCTTTATTTGGCTCGTTTGCTATTATATTCATGGCTGTCTTGCATAGAGTTAGATACTCATTAAATATTTGTCAAATAAATGAATGGAACTAAGATAAAAGACAAATAGAAGAAATTTTTTTTATAATAATAGTTTTTAAAATCAAATATTGTCTTCACCTTGGCTATAATTTTGCTCTGACGTAAGTTAATGCATTTTATGGTTCAGATTTTACAAACATTGATGATATTTCAAGTGTGCTTGTTATCAGTAATGTAAGATCAGTAGGCCTGTCTGTCCCTGCTGTATGTCTGAAAACAAGCCCCACAGGCCCCAGTTAACCTCCTCCAGCTCATTCCGGACTTGAACCTAGGTCTTTGACCTTGAACCCCTATTAGTTGCATTCTTTCTGGATACCAGGCTGGGTCTTTTTGATACCACAGGCATGGACACTGTCAGAAGCAGCAACACACAAACAAATGGGTCAAATAAAATTAGAAGTGGTCTCAAATTTTGCTGACTCCAGTCTTTGCCCATTTTTAGAATCAAAATCAGATTTACTAATGTTTCTGGCTCCCCTATGCTCGAATAACTCTCTTTAGTTTAGGTACACATTTCTCAGACTGGCAACTAGCAATGTAACAGGGAATCTAAGTGTCTCCCAGGAGTACTGTCCTTTTCAAACATTTCAGACTGTCCTATTTCACAATTTCCAGGCACTTTAACATCTTCGAGGAGACTGAACAAATGGCTGGTTTCAGTATGTTCCACAAACCACAGCATTTTCACTCCTCACAAGGCGAAGGGACCGAGGCATTTCCACCTTGGGTTATTTTTGGAAAATAACAGAAGAGGACTCCTCACATCCCAGTTCTCTTGCAATGGCTGCTCCTGTGTTAACCTACCCGTTGGCAAGAATAGTGTGCACTTAGGTTGAGTGGTGCCTGGGGGGTGGGGAGTGTAGGGAGAAAGCAGGGATGCTCCTAGGGAATCTATAGCCATAAGTCCTAAGATGGACACTAATTTTGGAACCCTTCGCTGTTATTAGCTCACTTCCACAAATAGTTGCAACCTGGAATCTGTACTTCAAAGTTTGCTCCTTGGAGTCCTGAGTCAGACTTGGATTTAAGGCTCTTTGTTTTGCTTAGGTTTTGTTTCCTCAGGTTTCATGAGGTCAATGATTCTTATATGCATTAGTACATACAGTTGTACTCAGGATATATTCATCAATCTAGAGAAACAGAGTTCTTACCACATACTCTTTGGTTAATAAATAATCAACATTTACAATTAATCTATGTTTATGTGCGCATTTTAAAATGGGGTGCAACCCCTCCGTAAGTGACTGCGTTTTCGCACTGAGGAAATGTCATTTGTAGGGTTGTAAAAAGATCAGAATGTGGGGCTGAGGAGATGACTCACTGGGTAAAGTACTCTTCACGCAAGCCTGAGTATCTGGGTTTGGAGCACTAGAATTCGTGCAGAGTGTGCTTGTAGTTCTAGTGCTTCTGCAGGGAAAAGGAAGGCTGATACAGGAGAATCCCTAGAAACTCTCAGGCAGCTGGCCTGCTTCCTCCAGTATAAAAACCAACCAACCATCACCTCACCACTGCTACCAACACTACTACAATTGCCACCACCGCCACTGCCATTGCCACAACCCTCACCACCACCATGAGCACCACCAGCACCAGCACCACAACCAGCAGCACCACCACCACATCACTACCATCACTACCGGCACCACCACGACTGCCATTGTCACCACCACTGCTACTGCCACCATTGCCATCACACTGTCATCATCACTGCCACCACCACTGGCACCAGCACCACCACATCATCACCATACCACTGGTACCACCACTGCTGCCATTGCCACCATCACCATCACTGCCACCATAACCACCGCCACGGCCACCATCACCATCACAATGTCACCACTGCCACCACCACTGGCACCAGCAACACCACTACTACTACCACCATAAGCACCAAACAACAAAAGACCTCATCTCATTTTACATGCCTACCATGGCATCAATTTTTCTACACACACACACACACACACACACACACACACACACACACACACTGGAATATGTGTGGCTCCTTCAGGATCACACCCCTGAAGAAAACTTACTCTCACTCTGCCAGCAGCCCTCAGTTGCCAATAGCTCCTCTGTTAGCTGTGTCCCTTCATGGGTCCTTTCCCCGTTCACTCTGGGCTTTTGGCAGATAGGCTCCTATAGGTTTGAGCATGCAGTCACAACACCTCTGAATGCATGTGTGCAATCATGTCCAACAAATACTATTTCACTGTAGGCATCTCCAGTTTTGAAAGTCATTTTTTTTTCCACAGTGAGATTTAACTAGATTACAACCAACCTGTCCCTCTGAATTTTGGGAATTGCAGGGACATTATACAAAGATTGTCAGAAACCCATGGTGGGACATTTTACTTGGAGTACCCTCAACTAGACCACACACAGCAAGCAAGTCTTCTGGAAAGCAAGACTAGTGATGTTTCACCCTCTCTTACTGCCTGCAGCTCAGTGACTAGAGCTTGGCTTACAGTATTAGAGCCCAGAGCAGATTCTTTTTTCTACTGTCCCCTTACATTCCCTCCCTGTGACCTCTTTCTTTTCCTCATTATCAGCTGCTGTCTCTAAAATCAGGAACCCATTTGAACATCTATGAACTAATATTTAAAAGTCAGACCTGCTCCTAATTATCTTAATAAAGTAAATGGAATTAAAAGTACTTTAATTGAGGTGTGTCTATTTGAAAAAGCAATACTAGGTACATCTAGGATATTTTATGCCCTAAATTGACCCCCCTTTTATTCACAAGCCAGCATGTTCTTCCACACCACTACTTATGAGTAGATTCTGAACTACCTGTATTGCATTTATATAATACATAATTATATATTGTAGGCTGATAACAGTATCCACTTTCCTTTTAGTCGTGAAACTTTGGAATCTGTATCACTAATTGTTTTGTCTTATGAACAATTGTAAACATATTAAAAATAGTGTTGTTGCCTACATACTTTGTATATTTATTGGGTACTATACAATCTGTGTGCTCCTGAGTCTTCATGAGCTCCAGGGGATGTGGTGAGGAGAAAACAGGTGTACACTTGCTGGCCTGGTTATCAAATATATTCCATTTCCCCAAACAGGGATCAGTCTCCTATGATTTCAGTAACTGCATTCATCTCTCCTTTTTTGGTTCATGAATAAGCTTGTTGTAAATATATGACTTGGGAAGATAATACAATTATTTTTGGAAAAGAGGAAATGGGATAGTAAAAATGATGCAATTATAATTTAGTTTCAAGAAAATTTTAAAGGATGCATAAGTATTTCTAAAGATGTGATTGTTCAGTGATAAGGAAGTTGGAAAGACTTTTCTGCACTGCTGAAATGTGCCTTTTTTGTGGTGTTGAGGTTCTTGTACATGCCTTGTAAGTACTCAACCGCTGAGCTTTGCCTTCGACTGAACTATACCATTTATTACAGGCTGAGACTGCTGTTGTTGATGGTTCTCATCCATCTCGGCTGGGGTTATAGATGAGTGGTGGAGAATTTGCCTACCATGTACCAGATCATAGGTACAACCCCCAGTACTACAATAAGTGAATCAAAGAATAAATGGAACAGATAAATAGTATAAATACATATTAAATGCTAGTAACATCTGGAAGCATTTTGCATGAGAAGGTAGGCTCCTTTTCATTAAAAAGCCACAGAGATTGTTTATTAGGCTTACAGAAAGGGAAGGCTGTTGTCTGCTGTGCTTTAGGAAATCACCATCCCACTGCCTCTCTGAGGACTTGAGGAAGGAGTCAGCAGCTGTTGATCAGCCTCTCTAGGGTAACAACTGTTGTCTACTGACCTGTGTATCCAGGGCCTGGTAAAACCTCCAGAGAATGTCATTGTCGTTAGGAAATGCATGTGCTAATACCCACTGACTTAACCAGGGAACACCCTCCTTGCATTTGAGAATTAAGTGACCGCCCAGCCAGAAGGTCTTCTAAACCTTCTAAACTGTGTCATTGTGCTGACTTTCAGTAGTGCTTTCTGGTCATTGGTCAGTAATTCCTCATTTGCCCTTCCCCAGGCCCTGGCAACTACCGTTTCATTCTCTATTCCGTGACTTTGAGTATTTTAAATATCTCATATGAGTAGACAAATGTAATATTTGTTCTCTGATTTGCTTATTTCACTTAGTATGGTGCCTCTAATGTATTAAATGTCATTGCATGTTTCCTTCATGCAATGGAGAGTTTCCTTCATTTGAAAAATAAACAGTACTATGTTCATGTATATGCTGTGCTTTTTTTATTTGTTCATATGTAATTGAACATTTATGTTAGTTCCACACCTTATTTTTGCTTCTTTTTGAACCTTCTTGCCATTTTCCATAGTAGTGGCACTGTATTGCTTTCCTGCCAACAGTGTGGCAAGTTTTGTTGTCATTGTTGTTGCTAACTTTGCCTCTTTTTTAAAATGTGTGTGTGTGTGTGTGTGTGTGTGTGTGCACGCATGCCCACATGTTCTTGTGTTTGAGCGTGGGCCACAGTGTTGCACCTATAAAGGTTAGAGGACCATTTCAGATGTCAGTCCTTGCCTTTCACCTTATTTGAGGCAGGGTCTCTCACCATCCAAACTAACAGCTAATTGGACTGCAAGCTTCTGGGAATTTTTCTGTCTCACCCATCTCCTGGTAGTATTGGGATTCCAGATATGTTCTACTGAAGCTGGCTTTAATGTGGGTTCTAGGGATTCAAACTTAGCATTTGCAAACAGTTTTCCCACTGAGCTGTCTCCTTATCACAGCTTTGTCTTTTCAGTAATATTTGTATGAGCAAGTGTGAAATGGAATATTATTGTGGTTTTAATTTGCATTTTCCAAGAATAACAGTTACTGTTTTGGCATGTATCTATCAGCCATTTGTGTGTTTTTAAAGACCTTAACCCATTTGCCTTCATGATTCCTGATACTGAGCAAAGAGCCCAGCATGCGTTTGACTAAAAAGGGAAAAGTTAGAATTCAGCTTGCTTCTAAAATCATTTTACTTCAGAAAATATAGGAGCATATAAAACTATCAACATTTGACAAAAAAGGAAATAAAAAAAAACAATCATATCCTGTAATAAATAACAAAACCCTTAGAGAGTGCCTTTTTTTTGTGACAAGTGATTTGGGTGTGGTGAGAATAAGTGAGCTGAGTGATGACGTCTATCCATTTACTGGTAGAAGAAGATGTCAAACTAGCTAGTTCCTACCTACTAAATCACACGCAGAGACAGTTAATGCTGTAACGAGTTGGCCAATACTGTTTCTGTTTTTGGTTTCCCTCTTTATACCAGGGTGTTTTTTTTTTTTGTATTTTTATCCTCTATTGATAAATATAAAATTGAATATGACTCAGTCTTCTTTTCTGGTTCCTGAATCCTGTCCCAAACACTTAAAGCTGCTGTGCTATAGGGACAATGTGCATTCGTTGTAGCAAGCCTGTTCCTGAGGATCAGACTAATGACCCTTGCCAAGAATTTGATCTTGGGATGTCTCAAATCCTTTTGCTTTCCCTGTTGTCTCTTCTCTTCAATAATACTTCCAAAGCAGCTGAGGTCCATTTTCTAGAATCACTGAGATTAATTAATTAAAGCCAATCGTGGGGGGTTGCCTTAGTGCTTGAAGCCCACGTTTTTTACCATTTCCCTGACAAATGGTGAATGTAGCCCATAAGAAACTATCACTCATTTTATTTCTTTTAGATTGCTCATATGTATTGGTTCCCATGCATATTCTTTAACTACTTTAGGGTGCCAGACAGTCTTTTTGAGGAAATTACTGGATATGCTGTTGAAATTCTGTGTAAGTCTTCCAGGGGTCTGGCATGTTCTGATGAGGCTAAATCCTGTCCTTGTACCTTCTGTCCCTGCCCATCAATTTCAATACATTCCTCAATTTTTTCAAATTTTTTTTTTTACTACATTTTAAAGTCTAAATCTCCTGTTCAGAGTTCTGTTCTAATGTCCTTACTGAGGATTTCAACTTGTTCAGTAAATATAATGTCTCCTCCTTGGACATATCATAACTTTTCAACAGATTCTGACAGTTACATTCAACAGCACAAATTCTTTCAGATAATTTTGTCAAATTGATGCTACCCCTTTCCATAGTATTGAACCATTTTTAATGAGATAATATTGAAAACTAAGCTAATTCTTAGAATGAAATAAAGGGAAGGAAAATAGTGTAAGTCTTGCAGAATACCTTACATAGTAGAAGCAAAATGATTATTGAACTCCTGGATGTTATCAGTCATTGTTTGTAGTTTTTCAGATCTTACCTGTCCTAAGGCAATTACAATGAATTGGAGTAGGTATAATAATTGGTATTGGCCAGCAGGTGTCGCAGTTGCCGTCACAGGGAAGAGAGATGTTAGCAGCAGTGAACAGCACATGTTGCTTACTTAGGTACTGAGTAATATGCTTTGTTCAACAAATTAAGAACAGTTATTAAGGTGATGAAAAGATTCTGAGAGTTAGGGCCCAGGATAAAGAGAAAACCCAAAGTTTTCCCATCAGTGCATCAGTGTGAGTTGCGGACTGTGTGCACCGCAGGTATTGCAGGCATCAGCGTATAGGCTGGCATATGGGTAGCAAGCTGGGCTGTTCGGAGCAGCAGCCTCCTGCATCTGAGGGCCCGCTAAAGTGTGGGTCTGAGAGTCAGTGCCTAACGTGCCACACGGCTGGTAGACCAATCCCAAAATGTGTGGACTTTTTTTTTGGGGGGGGTGCCAGATGATGGCAGAAGATACATAATCATCCCACACTAGTTCAGAAGTATGTATAATAAAGCCGGGCGGTGGTGGCGCAGGCCTTTAATCCCAGCACTCGGGAGGCAGAGGCAGGCAGATCTCTGTGAGTTCGAGGCCAGCCTGGTCTAGAAGAGCTAGTTCCAGGACAGGAACCAAAAAAAAAAAGCTACAGAGAAACACTGTCTCGAAAATAAAACAACAACAACAACAACAACAAAACCCCCAGAATTATGTATAATAAAGGGTTATTTATTTAGGGGAGACTTACATATCATGGTCCTAGATCACAGTCCTCTGCATGAATGGGGAACAGGAGTCTAGCAGCCATAAGTGAGAGCCAGAAGCAAGAGAGTGAGCACAGGCTTTATAGCTGCTTATATAGTATAAGAGACAATGCCCAAGTGGGCTGGTATCTTAAAGGCTATTGACTGAAGGAGTGGAAGGAGCTCCCACAGCAGAGAATCATTTATATGAGACTGAAACAAAGCAAACAAGAGGTGCAGTGATGATTCATTGTAAGAACTTGATTATCACATTCTACATTATGTTCTTATTATTTGGAGTCCAAACTAAAGAATATTTCCAGTTATTTTAAACATTATGACTTCAGCCAAAACCACAGACTTCTGTTTGCCTTTTTTCTTCCTAATTAAATAAAATTGCCATGACTAGTTGTAAGAGAAATATTGTCAGAACACCTGCTTGGTGAGAATCTGTTTGGGGTTCATCGAAGAGAGTCACCCATAGTCTGGCATTTCCCACACGAGATTCATTATTTCTGAACTGAAATAGGAAGGACTGAATGAGGGAGACCTGAGATTTTCAAAATATCCCTAAGGAGTCTTTTAATAGTGACAGTCTGTTTGACTTTCCCTGGGGCACTTCTGAAAGGAGCACCCTCCTAACAACATTGTCAAAGCTACAAAGCATTGTTTATCCAACAGGCAAGATGAGCAATATGGGGATTTGTTTTTCTAAAAGTAGAATCGAGAGGGTCTTTAGTGCATATGTCATACGTTGCTGTGGGAGGGTGTACCTCCATATAGATAACTGTATGCAGAAGGCCTGAAGCTGCTTGGTCATCATCCTCAAACTCTTTCTTATTGAGGCAGGAGTTCTCAGTTAAACCTAAAGCTTGTTGATAGACTAATCTAGATACCAAAGTGGTTGAAGAGATCCCCTGGTCTTGACCTTTAGAGGTCTGGACTTACAGGTGGGCTTCTATGTCCAACATACATGCTTGTGGGTGCTGGGGACCTAAATTTCATCATTTCTGTTGTTAGAGGCTTTACCTTCTGAGCCACTTCCTTAGCCCCAAAGCCCCTAACTACCAATTATCAGTATCTAGCTTATCATCCCACTGCATAGCCAAATTACTTACTCATATATCCCGAGTTTTTAAGTATTAATTACCTACATATCTTTCCAAGCACAAATCTTTGAACATATTGAATGAATTATTTTGACTCTAAAATGTCTCTGTCACCACTACAACAGCGGAGCGTCAACTTCATAGAACTGTAAGAAAACTCTATTGTAAATATATAGGTATTTTCCAAATGTAATGTATAGAATTGTATCCCCATCATCTAAGTGTCCCATTGGTTATTAAAATAACAAACTATGTATAATAATTCTTTTCAAGTAAGGGTGTCTGTTAAAGGGGGTGGGTTGTTTTTCCTGGTTTTGACTTTCATCTTTTCACAAAATCCCTTGAGATTTTGTTGCTTATTATTCATCCTAGCTTGGATGTCAGTAATGATTCAGGGATACATTTGAACTCATGATGCTCATGTGTCTACCACGTGAGTACAAGTTCAAGTGGAGATGATGAACTCCCAATGTGTGCTGTTTTCTCAACACAATTTAACAATGATAATGTTAAAATGACTGATAAAAGAGATTATAAGAAACATTAAATACCTCATGTGTGTAACAAAGAAGTATTTTTATTTTTCTAATATGGATATAATAAAGTAGGATAATCAGCAACCATACCATAGCTTTATGATCTACAGGGATCAAGGTTAGGTTTCTAGCCTTGCACACAACAGTCCTTTCCCACTGAGCCATCTCACGGGTGATCAAATTTGATTTGAAGAAATATTACATTAATAATTTACTGTCTTCTTTTCAGATTGTGAATGTAAATTCATTCAAGGATAGAGGAACACAGGACAATTTGAATAATAAATTCTCTTTGCATATGAAATAAAAACAGACTGAGAAATCCATGGGGAGAAAACCAGTAGACAGCATTCCTGAATGGCTTCTGCTACGGTTCCTGGTTATGTTCTTCCTTGAGTTCCTACCTTGACTTCTTCTCCTGATGGACTATGATCTTTAAGGTGAATTAAAGTCCTTATTCCTCACATTGCTTTTGCCACTGAGTTTATCACAGCAGTAGAAAACAAAATAGGACACTGTCCCTCTTTTTCTATGTCATAGTTCTATCGGAGAACTATCCATGTGCCCCACAGAGAAAATTACTAATTATATTCTTTGGGGAACAGTCAATGTGTTAGGGGGACAGACATAAACACTGACTACGGACACTGCCTCATTGAAATGTTCTTCTAAACAGGAGATGTGTCCAAACGTTTTATAGGCCTTGCAGAATTTTGGTGCCATTTCTATGTGCAGTTAATTCCAAGATTATTAAAAAAATCAGTGGCTGCCTTCAAGACTATGTTGTTTGCAGATTTTGAAGATAGCCCTCTCCCCAATGTCCACCAAACCTGTCAGTCTATATTATGCCCAGATAAGTGGGTTGAAATTGGTATTCATTTGCATTCATTCATTGAAGAGTACCTTGGCAGAGAAAGACTTATCTTCTCAAGGGGTAAAGTGCTTTGTCCTCAGTGATTGTCCAATAAATATTTGATGTTGATTGAGTAGATAATGTTGACGGTGTTCTAAGTTCACTTCCTTGGAAGCATGGCTGTTAAACTCTCTGCCAATCAAACAGATAAAAATAGGTGACCCATCAAAAGTTGATGGAAACCCTATAGTCATCAAGAAGCCACTTGTTTTGAACTAGCAGGCATTTTCCTACTAAGACCTTAGTCTGTGCTCTGGATGGTTTGTCTGCAGGAATTTAATGGCTCAGCTATCTTCTATTTTGTCATAAAGTTTAATACTATGTTGTCAAGGTAATGGACCAGAAAATAGGACAAAAGTTTACAAAGCAGCCCTAAAAATTTTACATTTCATTTTTTTTTTTTTTTTAGCCAGCATGAAATGATAAGCCCATTTAGGGATGTTTGCTTCAAAATTGAAGGTACTATGCATAAACAGTGCAAATATGAGCTATGATATCCAGAGACCTTTGGGAAGATTATGCCGGCTCTATTCATGTGTGAGTAGATTAGAGAAAATCCTAAAGGCTATGTCTGTTTGCACAGTCCATGTTCTGTGGGTTCATGAGCAGCCTTACCATGGCTCGGTTTAGAGAGTCAGTAAAGCATCGTGATGCTGATGGGCAGGAAGCTGGGCTTGAGTGAGGAAGAATTCATCTGGGAGGAGTCTCTGAGCAGAGAGAGAGAAAGAAAAAAGGATTTGGGGGTGACACTGTTGAAATCCATAAAGCTTTGGTGAACAGAGAAAGAGCACCAAACTTCTTCTGAAGGAGTGGGGCAAGAGACAGTAAGGCAAGGAACCTACTATCTGTGAGAGTGAGTAATAAAATTGTTTATTGTTCCTGCCCAAAGAGAACAGAATTAAAAGGTTAAGGAAAGCATAAAGGAAATTAGCAAGTCTACAATTCCTGCAGCTAATTGCAAAGACGTGGTTGTCTGTTTCTTTTCTTTCTGTCTTTTTTTTTGGGGGGGGGGTTGGGGGTGCTTGGTTTTTACCATGAGAATTTTGTATTGCTTGCCTTTCCTTGAGTCTGTATTTATCTTGCTGAAAGAGATCATTATCCTATGAAAAAAGGTATTCCATTGCTATTATCTTTTAGGTAATTATTAAAATCATTTTAATAAATGGATATAATTAACTCATAGACTGGCAGCTTTCTTTAGAATTTTCTCTTTTCTGTCTCCTGAGCATATTCTGATATCTGACTTCAATGTGTAAATATCTGTCTAATAATTGATTAAGTGACCCCCATTCGGGTCCCAGTTAACTTAGTAATGGAGGCTGTCAGGCTGAACACTAACATACTGATACAGGGTCAACATTAACAAACAAAGGAAAAATATGTAGAGAATAAACTATGCAGGCAAATCCTCTGCAGGTCCCGTTTACACAAAGCTGGGATGTTAGGGGAGCAATGTTAAAGGAAAATCATTACAAGATTAATAACATCTACATGTGATTAAAAATTCTATGTACTGAGAGTAGGGGGTTTTCTTAGAAGATTAATTTGAAAAAATAATGTGCCAGAGGCGTCCCTCAAGTGTCCTCGAATCTGTCTGTTCGCTCTCTATTTCTATAAAGGGTAGAATTTGACCCAACACATTATCTTGCCCTCAGTACCGCTGCACAGCAATTCTTTCATCTACAGATTTCAAAGTGTTTTTAAATATGTAAATTAGCAAGCCTCCTCACTTCTCTCTACAGAAATGGTTCATTTAAGTAGCACAGAAACTTACCTAAATGGCTTTTTCAAGGTCACTGGAGAAGTCTTCTGTGTAATCTGGCTATGGATATTCAAAGTGTAAAAATACCTTGCAGACTCAGTGCAGATCTAGGTTCTTTGAAACCCTTGGCAAGTCACACTGAGGGAACAATTAGTTTTCTTCTTTAATCTTTACCAAGAGCCTCCTAACAGCTGGACTTCTCCCAAGCCCAGAAAGCA
>NC_022020.1:28709401-28885715 GCF_000317375.1 Microtus ochrogaster
AGAGAGAGAGAGTTATTCAAGACAAGACCTCACTATGTAGACCTAAACTGACCTACACTGACCTACAACTAATGATTCTTCTGCATCCATCCCCTGATTTCGTCCCTAAGTTTTGGAGGTAGAGGAAAGGCCTTGACTGAGAGGTCAGAAAGTGTCTCCAAAGAAATGACCTCTCTCGGTTCTCAACACAGCAAATGAGAAATGACAGCAATCTAATTGAATAGAATTGCCACCCTGCATAGTGACACTTAGGTGGGGTGGAACAAAGGCCACTCCGGATTGCTGTCATTTGCTTGGTAGGAACTGTATGATAAGAAACGGCATGCATAGTGGCTCATCCTAACCTAATGGCAACTGCTTCAAAATAAAGACTGCCACACCCCATGAGCGTACGCAGGGTTACTGCCTTGCTTGTATTCATTGCAAGGTGACAAATGAGTTTTTGTTTTTACCTGTTCTGAAGGGAGTTCTCTTTCAGTAACTTAACAAGCCCTCCACCCCACTAGGTTTATACATATGTGTCCGCAGACCTAAATAATAACTATTGCTTATTTAAGACTTAATTTGTTTGTTTTCTCCTTCTTCCCCCAGTGAGATTGACAAACTTTTGCTGTATATGTATTTTTGTTAGCAATCATTGTAATAGACCTAGGATATGCTGCAAGCCCCATTCTCTCCCCGTCTCTTTCATAAGAAGACAGACAATACACAGAGACACATCTTGTGGTCACTAAGGAGGTGACAAATCTTGCAGAGTGGGTACAGAATGGATGCATCATGGGATGCCTGTATTCCAAGCAGATGATATTTTTACTAAGCCCTGCTATATGCTAATAAATCAGACTTAAAAAACACAGAGGGGAGAATGCCCTTGTAGATGGAACCATGAAAGTAAAGACCAAAGATCAAGTGGAAGAGGAGCTTGGCACATTCGAACCCAGTCACAGCTTGGTGAGCTAGTGTGAGATTAGGAGGAAACATCCACAGAGAAAAACCACACTGTATGTGCATGTGGAAAGACTGTGGCTTTATTGCTAAAATGATGACCAACCTATCGTGGGCTTGAAGTACTATAGTAATATGCTCTGATTACACATTTTTAGCAATTACTCTCTTTTAAGCAGCACATAAAAACATAAAAATTATACACACTAAAGTAGTCAGACTTGCTTTAAAACTTAGAAATTATAGGAAGATCTCCTTGCTTGCAGGTGGTTCTGCCATCCTCTATATATTTACTATTTCAGCATGTGGAGCAGGTTTGCTTGCATCTTGTAGTCACTGAAGACCCTGGATTAGAAAATAGTTTTTGTTCTCATTTTAATCTTTTAAATGAATTTTTTTCTTGTGTGTATATATGTGTGTGCGTGCGTGCGTGTGTGTGTGTGTGTGTTTATGGGTGTGTGTAGAGTTATTTTCAGAGGCCAGAAGAGGGCATTAGATCCTCTGGAGCTGCAGTTATAGGCAGCTTCAGGTGCTGCGCTGCACGGGTCCTTTGTACTTTGGAAGTTAGTTCCTTAACCGCTGACCCTTTATTCTGTCCCTCATTTTAGTCTTTGCCACACTATGTTCTTTAACATTTATAATCTCAGAGTGAAATGCTGTTTTGATGGAAAAGACCCACCTGGCACCATCAGTCTCTCCATCAGTGGTGGGTGGAACTCTTGCCTTTTAGGATCAGGAACCCCACATGTTCCTGTGACCCAGTCTTCCTTCTCTGTGATCCCAATCATGTGCTATGCAGATACCTCATGCTATGAATCTTACCACTTTTTTTTTGTTAATTTTATCGAGCTCTACATTTTTCTCTGCTCCCCTCCCTGTCTCTCCCCTCCCTTTCAACCCTCTCCCATGGTCCCCATGCTCCCAATTTACTCAGGAGATCTTGTCTTTTACTACTTCCCATGTAGATTAGATCTCTGTCTGTCTTTCTTAGGGTCCTCATTGTTGTCTAAGTTCTCTGGGATTGTGATTTGTAGGCTGGTTTTCTTTGTTTTATGTTTAAAAACCACTTATGAGTGAGTATATATGATAATTGCCTTTCTGGGTCTCAGGGTTACCTCACTCAATATGATGTTTTCTAGCTCCACCCATTTGCCTGCAAATTTCAAGATGCCATTATTTTTCTCTGCAGTGTAGTACTCCACTGTGAATGTACCACTTTTTTTTTTTTTAAAGTCAGTAAGATGTTCTCTTCCCTAAAATGTTCTACTGCTGAGGTCGAAGGGCTGGAACTATCCTCCTCCATTCCTATTTCTAATAAGTGTGAAGGAGATTGTCCTTTGTGTACTGAGAACTGGGTGGCTGGAGACCAGGGCTGTGTCAGGACATGAGAGTGTGGGAAAAGGGCACTGTTAATAGCTAGGAAATGTATAAAGTTGTTCTAATGATACAGAACTAGGATACATGGCTGCCTTAGTAATCACCTTAAATAAATTACCAGCACAGTTGTGAGGGTTGTGGTCCTGGAGCTCTTTATAGGCAAAGGATAATACGGTGACTCAGTTCGCTTAGGACAATGAGTCCCAAAGCATGGTGACATCATCCATAGGTTGATACGTGCAAGTGACCGGCCATCAGGATCAAACAAGACGAGTGACACTTCGATAATTCCCCCCTTTGGTCCTTCATTAATCTCGCTAATTATTATAAAGAGAAATCCTCAGTCGGATGCCTGATTAGCATCACCCCCTCTAACCTCTGCTAATAACCTTCCTTCACTAATGAACCAACTTCAGAATTGAAATCTTTAAGGAAGGAATGGTGTCTGGCTGGAGTTTGATATTACCATGTTAATTAGATTCATCTGGACTCTTTTCGTCTTCTCAAAATTCATGCTACTTCCCAGGTAGGATTAGGATATAAAGTTTAATTTTAATGCATGTTTTGAAATAGAAGGTGTAAAATTTTAATTACTCCTGTTAAGCGTTATGGGACTTAAGGAAAAGAGAAATCCCACATGAAGTTGACATATGCGAAGGTTAATCTTAGTTTTCAACTTGACTGGATTTGTGGATCTGGATTCGACTAATACCTGGGTTAGGGGGAGTGCCTGTGATTGTCTTTTCCAGGAAGAATGATCTGAGAGTGAATTCTCCTAGAGTGGGTAGCACTGTTTCGTGCTGGCCCAGGTATAAGTTAAGTCTGAGTAAAAACTGTGCCTCTTGCTTATGGTTAGTAAATACATCTATCCCAAATCCATTAGTGCTGCATCCTTTACTGGCATCAGAAGCCAGCATTTTTAGTTTTCCATTGTGAACTGAAGACCCATAGTTCTCTGGGAAAACTGGTCATTGGCCCTAGATGTGTGCTACAAGGCATCTAGCCTTGTGACCTGAGCAGCTGTTCTCAGACTCTTGAAGTGCAGGTGGCTGTCGTTGGATTACCAGCCCCATAGCATGTAAGATAATCTAATAAATCCTCTTCTATAATATGTATCTATTCTATCAATTCTGTTCTTTTAAAGGATCCTGATGAACAGAGTTTGCAAATGACTATAGTTTGGGGAGTGATTCAGAGTAATGATTCCCTTCTTTCTTAGTTTGTATGGACCACTATACCAAAATTCCATCCTCTAGATGGCTTAAACAGCAGGGATTGGGGGACGTCCAAGACAAGTGTCACAGCATGGTTGTGATTCCTATAAGGACTGTAAGGAGCCTCTCAGTGTCAGTACAGAACACACCTAGACATCAAACTTTCAGCACAAAGATTTATTACCGGGGAGGGGGCGGAATTCAGGTGTGAGGGAGTAGATTGGATAGAGACAGGGAGCAGGTGTTTCTGCAGGGGTTTTTAAGGATAAAAAGGCAGGGTCTATGCTAGGGTGAGTTGGTAAGTTCAGATTGGACATGTTAACCTCTGTAGCCAAATAATGAATTTGACTGCTGGACTTTGGGGTTTTGGTAGTGGGACCTTGGAGTTTTAGTCAGGTGTAACAAGGTGGTCCAAGAAGGGAATGGACCTTGGGGGCTAGCTTTAGGAAATGTAATCTAACAGTTTAGCCAAGGAGAGGGAAGGGGTGGGCAAGACCTGTCAATACCGTGTTGCAATGCTCGGGTCTGTTAGAGAGCCCTCCTTGCATGTACACAACCAACTTCCTGTTGTATCTCTCAAGTCTCCTTCTGTTCTTGTAAAGACATCGATCTCATCTTGATGTCTTTACTATCACAACCTTTTGCGACTTATTTGCCTCCTAAAAGCTCTGCCTCCCAGTACCAGTACATCACGGATGTTTGTATTCACACACTCTATCCCATAATGTTAGTAGGTGTTCAGTCTGATTCCAGATCTTAGCCATTGTAAGTAATGCTGCAGTAAACAAGGTTGTGCACCTATGTTCATTGTAAGCTGACTTAGTTTTCTAAAGCTATACAGCCAAGAATGATGTAACTGGGTTGTGTGGCATTTCAGTGTTAGTGTATCTGAGCAGCCTATGTCCTGATTTCCATAGTGGATGTTCTAGTTTGTATCCCTACCAGCAACATATAAAGGTTCCACTCCCTCCACAGCTTTGTGAACATTTATGTCATCTCTTTTCTAGATAACAGTACTGACTGGGGTGAGATGGGACCTCAATGTGCTTTAGTGTGCAGTTTCTTAGTGGCTAAAGATTAAACCGCTGTTGTTGTTGTTGTTGTTGCTGTTTTAACAACTTTACCAGAGCCATATATTTTCCTTCTCGTAGCAGCCTTACCTTGCTACTGCAGAAAAAAAAATAAAAGCATAACACATCGAATTGTGTTCTAATTTTAATCCAGAAGAAACCTGTTTGGTGCACATTGAGCCAAACAGGTGTGGGCAGATAAGTGCATTCTTCTAAGACTGGTACAGGTGTCCCGAATGTCTATTTACATTTTGAAAACATAAGGACATTAGCATGGTGTAATATTGTTACCTTAATCATCAGCTGCTAGGAGGCTCACAAATAACAATAACAAACAGCAACAATAACAACGAGTACATACCAAAATAATAACCTGCTCTTCTCTCAGTGTCTTCTCTTATCTGCAAGGGGTTCCCTATTCAAAAGTCTGCCCACACTGTTATTTGATGTTAATATTCTGTAGTGATTCAGGCGGAGATAGTATGACCTTATAGCACTTTGTTAAGAACCGCAGTTAAGCTAAGTGAAGAACCTGTGACCAGGAAATGGACTCCTGGCCGTGCACTCTATTCCCACTCAGTCTAAATGCTAATAACTTTAAAGACTAGTACCCAGAAGAGCTATGGAACTGTGATCTTGGCTGCACCCTCTGTACCCAGGACAATGCTGGGTTCTTAGAGTACTCAATAGGCACAGCTTACTTATTAAATAGCAAGACACATTTGTACCGCGTTCTGTACACCGATATTAATACTCACTGTCATGTACCAAGTTCACACAGGGACAGGCATAGAATTCAAAACTAGATACGTCTGACACTTAGGCTTTAGTATCTTTCCTCTACAGAACAAGAAAGAATTGTATGGCTTCAAAAAGTGTTTTATATATGAAAAGACAAAACTCTAATAGTTCAGAGTTAGAATAAGGTTCTTTTGTATAGTCAGAGGATAGAAACATCAGAGAAAGAGAGAGAAAAGAAAAAGGAATTTCACTGTGGGTCTGGAATTGTCTCAAAGATTTTTCTTTCAATGGTCTGCTTCTAAGAGTTCGAGAAGAGACTTCAAGGAGTGATAAATATAGACTTTGTTGAAAAAATAAGTATGGATATACACATACATACATGTGTACATATACATGTATATATACTTCTCTTTATATAGAGAGATCAGTCCCCTTCATCTTCTCTAGTTGAATAGATTCTCTTTACTGGTCTGGGGCACTGAAGAACTCAGAGAGACCCCAATGCCTGGATTTCTCCTTCATGCCTATCTCTCTCTGACAGGAGGGCTGCTGTCTGATGTGAATAGACAGTCATGACCAGAAAGAATCATAACCAGAATGTCTCCAGAAGGTAGCAAGAAGTAGCACCAAACAGCCTTTCAAAGACATCCATTCCCTAGAGTTGCAGATTCCTGTAGCTTTAGAAATAATTCACTTTGGTAATGCTTCACCAAGTGCAGCAGAATCACCTCAAATGCTGGAGAAGCCACATGTTCAAAATCTAAATAAAAGCTTATCAGGAATTTGGTGGCCCTCTATTCCCAAACTTAATATTGTTGTTTCATTTCATGGAGAAACATGTGTGAGTTCACTATACTTTTCCACGTCAAGTGTGAGGTCCAGCTTCTGTGTCCTGCCATCAGGCCCCCTGGATAGAGCACATAAATCCAATAACACAAATGGTGTTTTTCTTTAACAACTGTGAGTTGGATACTGGATGTGTCTCTGAGAAGAACCCAGTAAGATGGACCTTTATTTACCATCCTTGCTGACTCATATTCCCAGCTCTGTGACACAATACTTTGCTCATCTGGACCTTAACTATGAATTTCACCCAACATATTTAAATTGGTTGACTTGTGTTTCTTGGTAGATGTGACTTGGATACATGATTCTTAAAATATGTTTCTCTAGTCACAAGGCAAACCAACAGGAAAAGGTGAATGATTCAGAAAGCTCTATCCCAACTCCTACTGAACATTCTAGTACTTTCCACAGGGGTGGATCCTGACAAAAGACCAGCTGAGCTGATTCAATGTAACCAACAGATGTAAGCTCTACCGCCTGAGCTGAGTAACATCAACTACTTTCTTTCACCTCCTTATCTCAATTTATTGTCTAATAACTATGGGCAATAATCATTCTGCCCCAAAGACTTCTTTTGAGGATTCTTAATAAATGAAAGGCATTTGGGAACAAAATGGAACACAGTGCAGGGAACTATGTAACCTAAATGCTACCAGTTATACTCTGCCTTGTCTTGGTACTCTTGGTATGCAAAGCTTTTCTTCCAGGTATAGCAGATATTAATTTAATAAATGGGTGAGCAATTATATGAGTTTTCATCCCAATGTTTTCCCTGTTTTTCATTCTGCTTTTTATTTTCATAGAATATATTTAATGTAACATCAATTCTCCCCATATGTTCTACCCTTTGAGACAAGGCTTCAGAATATAATCTTAGCTGGTCTAGAACTTGTAATACCAATCCTCCTGATTCATCTTCTTGAATGGTGTCAAATCATATTGGTATTTCCCATTTCTCATCAATTCTCCATACAAGGTTTCTGCAGACGATGTACATAATCAGTAGAAGAAACTTATTAAACAGGTACTTGTCCAACTAGATGACAAGGACACTCTTCCTCCAGTAGTCAATACACAGTGAATGGGTTGAGCTGATGGGACTTTGAGACTTTGCTTTTCTGCTGCTCAGATTATCTTTGTACAAATGCACCATGTACAACATAAACTCATCCCAGTGTTTCTAGATACGAGATACTCAAGATGGCAGGGGCAGAGGGACCCTAGGAATGGTGTGGAATACTATCTCCTAGGTGTTTATTGTTCATCCTAAACAACTGCACTGGGATCATTTGTAGTAATGGAACTCTGAAATCTATTCGATGTTCTAACTCACAAAGGAAATCTTAGGTACTACATTCTGGTCTATTTCATCTTCAAGCACAGTAATCACTCCCCATTCCTTCACCTTGCTCTGTGGTAGGCAGCTGTGTATGTGATATTGGAATACTTTGTATATAACTTACAGGACACAGGATGGCCAGAAAGCTTCCTGTCCTCCAACCATCAAGGACCGGGACTTTGCTGGCTGATTGCTGCTTATGACCATGAAGATGAAAACAGAGCAGGTGGCAATAGTCACATATTCCATCTAAATTCTTACCTGTTAGTCTCATTTCACCTGGAGTGATTCCCAGAGAATTTAAAGACCTTATTCTTTTCTCTATTTAATCTTTGCTCTTTTGGGCATCAGACATCAAATACCAGGACAGACAAAAGCAACTTTACAGAGGGATACCTATCTCCACATGCTCAGGGAAGATGGAGGTCCAGAAAAATACCACGAAGATCTTAGTTTTATTACTCAAGTTTATTTTTGGCACAGAGACATGTTATGGAATTAAAAACAAAATAAACAACCAATAAACAAAACACAAACAAAAACTCCATAATAACCCCTGCCTGGGAAAAAGAATGGTTTTTCCAGAGTTTACTTCATTGTTGAGTCTAATGTTTACTACTTGAGAATCGGAAAATTGTGATCCATTAAAAAGAAATTCTGCAACAATAACTGATAAAAAGAGCACAGGATAAGATTTATTAGACAAAGACTCTAAGCTCTTGTCTTAGTGATACTAAAATCAAGATAACAATGTACAAAAAAAATGCGAACACCAAGAAAGAAATAGAATATCCAAAGAGAAAAAAAGAAGGCATTTTTGACCTGGAAAGTGACAATAGTAGAACTAGAAACAGGTTGTTAGAGGACCTCCAAAGCAGACCTGGCCAACAGATGAGTGAATTGGAGATAGAAGAAATGGAAATTCAGAATGCTGAAGAAAAGATTTAATAAAGTGTAGGAGGAGAAGCTGCTTGTTGGTTCCCTGCTGTCTGGTTAGCTTAGACCTGGAATAATCACACAGAAACCATATTAATTAAATCACTGCTTGCCCCATTAGCTCTAGCTTCTTATTGACTAACTCTTACATATTAACTTAACTCATTTCTATTCATCTGTGTATCACCACATCATGTGGCTTACTGGCTAAAATTTTGGCATGTCTGTCTCTGGTGGTTCCATGACTTCTCTCTCCATCTTCCTTCTCCCAGCATTCAGCCTAGTTTCCCCCACCTACCTAAGTTCTGTCCTGCTATAAGTCCAAAGCCGTTTCTTTATTCATTAATGGTAATCACAGCACACAGAGGAAAATCCCACATCAATAAAGTAAGCAACCATGTACTATGGCACACACTTGTTGGAGTATTGCATGTTTAAGGCCAGCTGAAGCAGTTTAGTGAAAGTCTGTATATAGAGAGAGGTAGGGAAAAGGGAGAAAAGGAAGAAGGCAGATAGGAGAGAGAGAGAGAGAGAGAGAGAGAGAGAGAGAGAGAGAGAGAGAGAGAGAGAGAAAAGAAAAGGGCTAGCCTCCATTACCCATCTGTTTTGTGGGGAAAGCTGTGGGGAAGAAGTGCTCCCTCACCCTACCCATCAACTCCTGGGGCAGGTGGGAGAGATAGCCCTGTGTTCATAAGAGTGAGAGCCATCCCTGGCCTCCACCAGCTGCAACACTCGGGAGAGCAGGCCCTGCACCTGGCCAGGGCAGCACAATAGAGCCAACACTGTTAGTGCAGGTATAGGTAAGCCTGCCCCAAATGACAGTGGGAGAGCTGGCCATGTTTCCCATCTGGCGGATCAACCCTACAGCTGCCTAGGCCCAGACCCAGGCTTGTGAGTTGACCTTCCCCAACATGTACCCCATCTATGATCTGTAGGAGCATGTGAATGTGTTGTAAACACCTGGGGCCTCAAGCCAGACCAAAGACTCTTTGCAATGAACACTTGCAAGTACAGATGTGTGGACAGAAGGGTACATGGCATGGCTCGTTGGGTTCTTGCACTGCAGCTTCCATGATGAGATTTTTAATTTTTCTCCCTATTTTTATTTTTCTCATTTTATTTTCTTCCTTTTTTTTTTCTCTTGAATTTTGTCTTATTCAGTGGGGGTGGTTGCAGGGGTGGAGGTACATACAAAGGGATGACTAATGAATGGGATCAAGACATGTTATGTGAAAAACACATACAGTAAATAAAATATAAAAATATACCGAGAAAAAAAGAAAAGGGGCTGGCAATGTAGTTTCGTGGTAGAATACTTGATTAGCTTGTATGAGGTCTTGCTTCAATCCCTATTCCAAAGAAATTCAAGAAAGACAGAAAAGAAGAAAGAAGAAAGGGAGGAAGTGAACAGAGCCTGTAGCATGTAGGACATGACCAAGTAGACCAATATGAAAAGTTAGAATCTTTGTACAAGAAAATAAAGAGGGAGAGGTAGCATTTGAAGATATAATACCTTAAGTACCCAAGTTTGACAGAAGGCATAAACTTTAACATGTAATTTATTCATCAATCTTGAAGTAAGATAAGCCAAAAGGACAACAAGATGTATTATAACCAAACTTCAAAGCACGGCTGAGGGAATTTGTCACTGGTGGATCTTCTCTGTGGGAAAGGCTCAAGGTTAGTGGGCACAGTGGAATGAAACGGCCCAGGGTCGTGACTCAGATCTGTGGAGGAAGACCCGAAAAGGCAGATACGCAGATATCCAAAGCTCACGATGTTCTGCGGCACTTTGTAATTCTGTTCTTTGTTTTGTGCCTAATTTAGGAAACTGATATAAGAAAACATATTAGTCCCTGCTAGTATTATTTTAAGTTTTGTTTGTCAGTCCTACATTTTGGTTTCCACACAACCCAAGGGATTATCACATTTAAAAGAATTACTAGTTTATGTTTTTGAAATTCAGTGTATAATCAAGCAAGTTTTTATACCAACACACAAAAGAGATGGGTTTAATGAGGTAAGGAAACAGAATTTTGTGTTACTGATTTTAGACAGGAATAAAGTTATGCTTAGGGCAACCAGGTTTGATTCCCATGGTAACCACAAAGAAAATAGAGATAGATTGTATATAGATGGGATTGGTAAAGAAATTTACTACAGATATCAATGAATTACAAATTATATTAATAATCCTAGAGATACTGGACACAATCTACAAGGAAAATAGGCAACAAATAACAAAATGACAGGAGATAAGCCTTACCTTACACATCATGACTTTAAGTAAGAATGGATTAAATTATCTACCCAAAAGAAAGATAATAAGAATGGCCAAAAATGTATTGCCTAGCTATAAACTTTCTACAAAATCTCATTTTAGACCCAAAGATGTAAATGGACTGAATGTAAGCAACTGTAAAGATACATGTAAGTTGCAGCAAAAAGAAATCAAGATAGTTGAGCTGGTATTCAATAAAGACTGGTAGATTTTTTTTTAAAAAAAGAGATAAGAGACAAAGAGTGTTATATATTAATGAATAATTTAGTGCAGTAAGATTATTTGCTAATGATAAATGTTGTGTGCCTACTAACAGAGCATACAAAATTTAAACACAAAATGACAGAACTGAAGGAAGCAATAATCTTGATATGTCACTTTTAACAATGGATAGGACAATACAGATGTACAGAAATAGAGGTGTTAGAAAACACAAAGAACCAGTTAGAGCCATGAACACATTCAGAATTACCTACCCAGAAACAATGGCACAGGCAATATTCTCAAGGGCACACGCTGCATTTTTCAGGATTACCATGTATTAGGCCCCTAATGAAGTCTCAGTAGATTTTTAAAAAATGATTATTATATGAAGTATCTTTTCTGGCTAATACAGGATGGAATTAAAAAACAATAGCAGATGTGAGGCTGGAAGTTCACAACTTTATGGACTTTAAATAAGTCATTCTTAAACGACAGAGCAAAGAAGAAATCATAAGGAGGGAAAAACACTTAGAGACAAGCGTAATTGAAAGGTAAGAAATAAAGGGGGTGGGTGGGGAGGAAAGACTCTGCTATCAGAAATAAAAATGTAGTTATGAGATTATTATTTCTTATTCAGCAGAAATAGAAATATTATAAACAAATGCTAATTGAATCAAGAAAATAAAATGATTGAATTCCTAAAAATTTAAAACCTACCAAGTCTAAGTAATGAAGAACTAAAAAGTTGAACAGATCTACATCTGACAATGATATTTCATCAATAATCAAAAATATCTCAAGACATATGAACACTGGAACTATTTATTGACTTCACCAGTAGATTACATTAAACATCTAAAGACAAAAAATAGCATCAATCATTATTAAATTTTTCCAGGAACTTGAAAAGATGGAAACTTAATTTATCCTGTGACATTGCTAGTAATATCTTGGTACCAGAATCAGATAAAAACACAAGGATACAGACCACTATCCTTCTGAAAATGATGCAAACATACTTACTAAAATACCAGAAAGCAAATTTTATAAGCGTAATAAAATGATTATATACAAAAGCCTTGGGGGGCTTTTTTTCTAGAACATAAGGTTGTTCTAGCATATCAAGAATGACCACCAGCCGGGCGATGGTGGCGCACGCCTTTAATCCCAGCACTCGGGAGGCAGAGGCAGGCAGATCTCTGTGAGTTCGAGACCAGCCTGGTCTACAGAGCTAGTTCCAGGACAGGCTCCAAAGCCACAGAGAAACCCTGTCTCGAAAAAACAAAAAAAAAAACAAAACAAAAAAAAATGACCACCACATTAACATAATGAAGGGGGGGACACAAAGTCATTGCAATTAGCTCAATTTTTTTTTTTTTTGTCAGAAGTCAATGTTTACTCATACTAAGAAAGGGAGGGTGGACATTGCTAGGGATACAAGGAGGTAGGAAGTTACTTAATGGGTATTAAGTTTTAGTTGACCCAAATGAAGGAGTTATGGACTGTGGCATGTAATGTTATGAATGACACCATAGAAGTATTTGCTAAAAGTGTCTAAGATGCTACATTTTATGCAATGTATATTACAGCACAATGCAAATTCTGGAAAACCCACAAGGGTATTTTTTAAAAAAAGATCAAAATATTTGAAAGAATTTTTGGAAATTCCTTCTTCCTCCCCCTCCAGTTTCTCCCTGCCCATTTCCTCTTCATCCAGGTTCCCTTTTGTTCTTCTCCCTTAATAAAGCTCTATGTGTATGTCTTTCCTTGCAGGGCACTTTCAGAGAGGGAGGATCTTCTGTGCAGTAGGATCACGAATGCTGGGAAAGCAGATAGGGCGTAGATTTGAGAGAGCTTGCAATGCCTTATTTAGCCATGGTAACAGTAGCCTGGAGTCCCTGATGCTGAGGAGGAACGGGGAAGAACTATATACTATCTCTTAGTAATTTGAATGTGACTCCACAATCTAATCAATCTTTCCTCAGAATCCACAGAAACAGAAATAGTCATTAAAGGTTATGATGACCCTTGGAGATATTTAAATGCGGTGCACAGTAACGCCACTACATGCTGCAGGACTCTACCTGGCTCAGCGTTTAGCTTTCTTATTTTAGCACAAAAACAGAGTATGGTGATAGCCAGAAATAGCAAAATATCTCGCCTTCCTGTGTCCTGTAGAAGCCTTCCCATAATATAATTCACTGTCCCAAGCCTGTGTATTGACCGTGTGAATTCTACTTTTAAGGTCTCCTGAATCACAAATTTCCCCTTTTTCCTTCGAATTTTCTGTTTTACAAGGAACCTCAAACAAACTCCAACAGAGTCACTGTGCTTCTGAAAGCTGTTTAAAATTGCACCCAGGTAACTGTAATTTCTGTAATGGCGGCCATTCCTCTGGTAATGTGAAGTCACACTAAAAAAAAGGTATTTTGAAATTCTTTAACAGCATATTAAAATGCAAATCGGTCTTCCTATTAAAGATTTCTGGAAGTTCTCTGACAACACATTTAAATGCAAATTGCTGAAGTGTAGATGCTAAAATTAAAACGGGGGAAACATAATACACCTTCATGGAGGCCGCCGATGACTCTAACTGGCAGAGAGGAAGGTTGAGCACTAGGCCCCCTGAGCTCTAATCACTCCGGACCAGTGAGCAGGACTGGAGCAGCCTGCCAAGCAGAGCCGGCAAACAGTTCCTCCTCCTCTGCAGCTCGGCCCCAGCGCCGGCCTCAGCCGATTAGACACAGTGCAGCCTATAGTTTCTCCGTCTCCCTTATCGTGATGCCTGGGCAGCGACAGGCAAAGCTCTGCCCCTCTGGCACTATTTACTTTGTGGGGCTGGCTGCCTTGTCATAATTGCTGCCTGTTGGGAGATTTCTCCCTTCTCCTGCTGTCTCCAAACTGGATTATCTGAGGAGGCAGATCCCCATGGCAACAGTACAAGCACATGCCTTTCCACTTGTGGTTTTGTGACACCACGGGGTCTTTCTAATTATTCCAAAGAATGTCGCAGGATTCTCGAAACCAAATTTGTTTTAATTCACTCTAAGTTTAAAAATAACTGCGCTCTTCTGGTTTGGGGCCGCTCAGTGGTGGCGAAGGGAGTGGGTAAGGAGTTACATGAAGGGTCACAGCAGGCATGAAATGAAGTGAGGAAGTGCACACCAGGCGCGAAAGTCCAGCGTTAGAGATTGGTTTCCAGCTAGGTGATTTCTTAAGGATAGGTGGAATGGAGCTCCGGTCCCTAAAGCGTGATTCCGAGATCCACAGCCTCTGTTCCTCTGAAAAGAACCGTTCTTGGCAAAGCTAGGCACTCCATCCTGTGACACTGGCTGCCCAGGTGGCCCGTTTTGGTGTGTTTCTTTGTGGCTCCTAGAAAGTGTCCTGATACATTAAGTATCTTTGGCAGTTTTGCTTGAAAATTATTTTTTCAAGGAATACTAATAACATATAGCTAGACTTTCTTTTTAAAAAGACTTTTGGCTTAAATTTAACACTCGTTTTCTTTCGCAGAAACAAACCTAATTATGGCTTTGCTGGGAACCTTTCATGACAGTTTCAGAAGAATCTACAGACAATATACATAACAGTTGTATATGTTCTCTTAAAGTATTGCAGTTCTTCAGTACTTGGTTTTTCATCTCAATAGTGCTTTTAGGGGGTGATTTGATAACTTACCTCATTTTCTCTGGTATCGTGCAATACTATCTATCACAGTTTGTTTAATTGGTCCCTTAAAGGCAGACATAGACTATTACTATTGCACAGTAACAAACAGTCCTGCAGGGAATGATTTCGCATGGAGCCCACAGCTGGGTAACATAGAGTGGAAACATGCTACGGCTCCTCCTTCATCACAAGGCTCCTGGCCAGCATGACTGAAACAAAATGCAGGTAACACGCTGAAAATGCAGGTAACGAGCTAAAATACACATTCATTTCATAAAATTTTGCATAGCATGGTGGTATGCAGATTGAGAAACCCCACAGGGCTAATCTGTATCTCATGAACTGCCGGGTAACTTTCTGATGAGGACTTCAGAAGCCAATGGAAAAGAGAGACATCATCTGCTTCACTTTCAATCACCTGACTTGCGCCAATAGTATAATGCCTGAGAGAACAGACTATCAAGAAAGGATGCATCTTGTTCAAAAGCTCCTAGCAAGGATAGAATCAGGTCCAGGATTATCAAGCAGAATGAAAAACTGAGTTTGAAGAATTTATATAGGGTTAACTTTTTTGATATACAGTCCCATGGATTTTGAGAAAATTCCGCAGTTCATTAAGAAGACGTGCAAAAAGTCACTCATGACTCCTTTGCATTAAATCCATACCCCATTCCTAACTCCTCACAATTGCTGATCTCTGACACAGTACAATTTCCAGGATGTCATACAAATAAATACATATGGCATTCAACATTTAAATCTGGCTGATTTCACTTACGTAACATGTTTAAGGTTAACACCTCTCAGTGATTGCATTAGATACTTGTTCTCATTTCGGAAGCATAGTCCATTGCTGACTTCCAGCATGGCTTGTTCATCCACTTATTGAAGGACATTTAGATTATTTTTATCTTCTGGCAGTTATGAATCATACTGCTATAAATAGTAAGTATAAATATATGTGTTTGTGTGAAGATTACATTCTTAAATGATATAAAGCAATGCAGGATTGCTGGGTTATCCAGCAAATATATATCTGGCATAATAAGAAATTGCCAGGTTCTTAAACAGCATGATTGTGTCATTTTGCAATCAGGCAGAATAAGAGTCACCTACAATTTTGTCAGCACTTGGTGTTTGTAATGGTTAGATTGTAATCCATTTATTCAGTTTGTAGTTCTACATTTTGTGCTTGTAATTTGAACATCTTTTGAGGGAAAATATCTGTTAAAATATTTTATGTAGCTTATATCAGGTTGTTACCTTTCTGCTGCATTTTGAGGGTTGAACACTTATCTTCAGATGTAAGTCCTTTATTAGCGATGTAAGATTTTGGTTATGTGTTCCAAGAAGGAGATAGCTTCCACATTTACTATTTCAGAGAGAAAGCATTGAATTTTGCTTTTATCAACATTTCAGTTTTTGGTGTTTAAAGACAAAATTTTGATAGAGAAGGAGGTCTTTTGGCTGCTTCTGCCTTTGTCTGTTTACGGTGATAATCTTGTCATGTAACCTGGGGTGTTGCTTTAAACTCGCCATCCTTCGGCATCAGATTTCTGGGTGTATTATAAGCTTCTGTCCATACCCCTGACTCTAAATTTGATGATTTCACTTGGCTTTTATTTCAGTTCTAGAGTCAAGTGGCTCTCAGAATCAGGGTAGGGAGAGAGCCGTGAGAATGCATGTGGTTTGAAAGCATTTAAGGTCAGAAAATGGAAAGGAGATACAGCAGACAAAGCGGGGTGGAGACACAGGATCACTGACCGCCTGTATTCCTTCATCTTGCTCAGACATGGTCTGAACTGTAACATCCTGTTACTGAGTCAAGCGTGGTTACCCTGATTGCCTGAGACCCAGCTCTGTGTTGCTGTAAATTTGGATTCTCAATTAATGTTGCAGTTCATTACATATGAATGTATGCAGACTCCCTCAAGAAAACTTTAGCTTGACTTAGAAGTTGTGTGTTTTTCTGATGTGTCTAAGAACTCTGCCTAACCAAAGATTTCTAAGATCTTCTGTGATGTTGTCATCTACAAATGCCATCATTCTGTTTTCCATTCAAGTAGAGTATCCATTTTGAGTTCATTTTGTTTACTGAGCACAGTATAAACGGAGTTGAGTAATTTTTGTTTCATGTTTCTATTACATAATAGGCAGCACTATTTGTTAAGATAATTATTCTGTCCCCAGTGACCTGTTTGTGCACAGTTGTCAAAAATCAGTTCCAATTCCTGTGTTTATTTCTGCAATGTATACTTATTTCATTGCTGCACATAAACACATACTCTTCCATAGCACTAAGTTTATTGTAGCTTTATCTTCTTTAATTGATTAATTAATTGGTTCAAGAAATTGAATTCAGAGACTTGCTCACAATAGACAAGAATACCATCATTGAGTTACATCCCTATTCCATAGTGTACTCTCACTATGAATTTATTAAAATAGCAGTGAGCATTCTAGTTTTTGTTTCTTTATTTTGAGACAGGGTTTTTCTGTGTAGCCCTGACTGGCCTGGAACTTTCTCTGTAGACCAAACTGGCCTTGAACTTGGAGATCCACTTGACTCTGCCTCCCGAGGGCTGGTATTAAAGGCATGTGCTGCCACTGCCCGGAGAGAATTCTATATTCAATAGTAGTTTTTAAATTTTCTCGGTTATTTTATTTCCTTTGCTTTTTAGCTATAAATTAGATTTTTCCCTCAGGAACTAGCCTGGAAATTTGATTGGGTTAGTCTTACATTTATGGGCTATTTAGAAAAGGGTTGAAGAAGATAAAATTTTTTAAATGTTGAAGACTCCAAACCATGTCCATGTAATGGTTAGTCAAGCTATTTTTCACGTTCCTTCTTTGATGTTCTATGTATTTTAACAGTGGAGTCCCAACTCATTTTACTAGATTTATCCCCAAGTCTGTGTGCCTTTATTTCTTCCTTCTTTCCTTCATTTCTTTCTTCCTTCCTTCCTTCTGGTCTGTTGATAAAACTTTGATACTTAAATATCATTGCTTACAGTAAGGAAATATAACTGATATTTGTTTATTGATCTCAGTCCTCTGACTACACTTAATTGTTAATTCCTCAAGTCAAGACTCCCTTTGTTCTAGGTGGTTTTGGATTTTTCATTGCATATAATTATTTGGCCTGTCAGTAGTTTTGTTGATTCTTCTCCCATGTGAATATATTTTCTTTCTTTTCTTGTGCTTTTGCAGTAACTAGGGTTTTTATTATGTCCAATGGAAGTGGTGGAATGGATGTGTTCTTGTCACATTGATTCATTTATCGTTAATTATGATGTTGGTTGTGCATTTTTATAGTGATGCTCAACCAGCTGCATATTTTTATAGTGATTCTCAATCAAATTAAAGGATATTCCTGCTATTTCTAGTATGCATAGAGTTGGTATTTTTTTGTTTGTTTAAATCTTAAATGAATGTGGAATTTTTAAGCGTTTCTTCAGGAATCATTGACTTTCTCCTTCGTTCTGTTAATAATAATTACTGATTTTCTAGTAATGAAATAGCCTTGCATTTCTCGGATTAAGCTCACTTTGTCCCGGCTTTTGCTTCATTTTCTTTCTTGCCTGAACAGACTTGCCAGTATTTCACGGAGGAATATTGTGTCTAATATAATCATGAGAGAGAATAGCTCTACAGTTTTCATTTATTGTGTTCCCTTTGTCTAATTTTGGCATCGGGGGAATGTTGGCATCCTGAAATTAGTTGAGCAGTGCTCCCTGCATGTCTGCCTCCTGGAAGATATCATAAAGACTGGGCATTTCAAATTAACTCAATGATTTCAGACCCAAAACTGTCTAGGCTTACAGATGGTTTCTAAAGATTATTAATTACAATTTAAATTTTTTCACTAGGTATTGAAATACTCACATTATTGATTATTCCTCTATCATAAATGAGTTTCAGTGATAGGTCTTTCACTTGGTTCATTTTATCTAGTTGCTAGGTTGATTTTTTTTTTTTTTAGTATTTTCCTGGAATTCTTATTGTGTCTACAGAATGCTGATAGTTTACATTTTCTGTTTTTTATTTTCATTTCTCCATCTGGCTCAGCATTCATCTTTTTGTTTTGTCAAAGAAACTGCTTTTAATTTTATTGACTGTTTTTCTTATGTTTTTTTGTCTCCATCTTACTATTATATTATTATTACTTTTATTATCTACTTCCCCTTACTAACTTAAGCTAGCCATTCATTTCTATTTTTAAATTTTTTTTTCCATTTCTTAGGTTCAAAACTTAAGTTACAGAGTTTCTTCATATTGAGTATATGCATTCAGTATTAAAACATTTTCATCATTTAGATATACTGCCAGATTTTGATATAATGTATGCTCAATTTTGTTCAACACTAGATATTTTTTACCATTTTTCCAACTTTTCTTTGACCCATAGTTATTTAGGAGTGTGTTGTTTAACTTTCATCTATTTGGGGGATTTTTTTCCCCCAGATGTTGATTCCTGGTTTCATTTTGTTTTAAACAGAGAATAATACCTTGAATTATCACAACTGAGATATTTGTAAGTTTTTTTTTTCCTGATGTAGCACCTGTGTTCTCATGCACTGGGTCACATATGCACTTGAGGGGGGGAAAGCAGGTGTTATGTTATCATTGAGTGGAATGCTTTGTAGATGTTAATTAGGTCAAGTTCACTTGTGGTGTTGTTCGCGACTAATATATCCTGCTGACTGTCTCTCTACTAGATCTCTTGATTACTGAGAGATAAGTCTGCATGTGTAATTATGCATTTGCCAATTTTCCTATTTGTTGCATCCATTTGTTTCCTGCATGTATCTTGAATAGCTATCATTAGGTCCAGAAACATTTAGCAGTTCCATGATTTCTTCACAAGCGGATCCTTTTTCTGCAATTTGTGATGTTCCTCTCCAGGTCTGGTGTGATACTGTGAGTTCTATGTTTGGTTTTCTTCCAGTTTCCCAGCACACAGCTCCTAAGATTTCAGAATCTATGGAATGATGAGGGTCTTTTATGTACTGCTAAAGTGTGCTTTATGGAAGCCGTACAGTGCTTTACATAAGAATATCCATACCAGGATGATAGGATTTGAATGTTAGCCTCATCCTCCAATGGGTGACAGGTGGCAAAGGCAGGCTGAAGACTGAATAGATTATGAATGACAAATGATTTAACTCGTTACACCCACACAGCAATGCATTCATGAAACTACAAAAGAATGAGTTCAAAGAACTTTTTCATAACTGAACTTGTGGAAGCACCCAGGGTGTATCTTGCCAGAGAGGGCTTGGAGACTCAAGGCTCCTCCCACATGTCATGCCTTAGCCATCCTTTATCGGTGGGTTGTGTCCTTTACGCTATCCCTTATTAATAAATCAGTATCTTTAAGTAACATTTTCATTCAGTAAGGGAACTTCTATAGTGAACTGATCAAATTAAGGAAGGGTCCCAGATTCATGATCATTTTGTCAGAAGTGTACCTGACAGTCTACTGCTTGGGACTTGGTATCTGAAATGATAAAAGGTTTTATGAGACTCAAGTCAGATTTACTGTGTCGGGTGCTTTTGCTAAAAAAATGCATCAACTCCACTTGACCCTACCAGCCAGTGAAAAGCAGGATTAAAGCAGCCTGGCACCTCTGGTTTTATTTGCATTTGTGTCCTTTAGTGTGGGTCAGATGCCTTTTTCAGTCTGTCTGTAGGCATGTTTACCACTTAAAAGGGGTCAGTCTAAAAACTGATAAGACATGATTGATTGACCCTAAGATATACCAAACTCATCTTGTTCCATCTCAAAGCATAAAGAGAAAAGTAGATGAGATGTTTTATTTCCAGCTCCCAGAATCTTCTCTCCCATATCTTCAAAGAGGTGGCAGAAAATTGGCTGTCTTTATTTTAAATCTGCAGTTAAGTTAGAATCAAATTGAGAAGCAGTGGGACCTCCCAAGCAGATTTCCCCCTAATTAGAAGCAATTACCACACAGTGAACATGGAGGCTGATCCCCAAGTAGAAGCAGTCAAGCCCTGGGAACCAGATGGCCTCCTCAAGTGGTAAGGGCTTCTCCAGAGCCTGCTTTTAGAACCTAGAACAAACCACAATCAAGTGGACCACAGTTAGCCAGAACTAACTCTCTAACATGCTAGTCACTCCAAGCTTCCATTTTTCCATTATTTAAACTTATTTGTGCTGAGATGTTTCATCTGCCTACCCTGTTATTGTCTTTTTAGTTGACATCCTTTCCTGGCTTCTGGGCACACTTCTGTTTGATTTCTTGGGATGGATAGCTATCCTGGCCTTTTAGAAATCTCAGAGCTGAACTCTGGGCCAGGACTCTGGTTAACAAAAAGGAAAAAGACTCTTGTTTTCTCATCTTTTATCTAATAATTTCTCATACCACTTTTCTGCTCATTTATTTGATGGGGTATGGCTTGATGGGAAAGGAGCAAGGGAGGCAAAATCAGACTCTTGGGAACACCGAGAACCCCTCTGGCCAACTTTTCTGATATTATAGAAATATTTTATCTGAGGTCATATATAAGTCTCCATGGGGGTCCAGCCACGTGGCTGAGGCGTGTATGAGTTCAACTCTGAAGAATAAAAAGGAAAGTTAGTTAGTTGTGAGAAACATGCTGGCAATCCTAGAGGCAGGAGGACTGTGACCTGCAGGCTAGCTTGTGTCAGATAGCAAGATTTTGTCTCCAAAAACAAAGAGAAAAAAAGAAAAACAGAGAAATTAAAAACACAACACTATCCCCACCCCACCTATACTTACCTTGCAGATGTCCCTTTTCTTGTTCTCTGATTAATGAGGGAGGAGGAAGATGCCTCTTGTGGTGTTTTCTATTTACCCCGCTTCACACAGCTGGGGCCCAGGCTCTTGTGCTCTGAGGAAGAGAGAGTTTGGGGGGTAGGAATTTTTCTATCATATCGGCCATACTTCTGGTTTTATTATTTACGCATTTTTAATTTGTGTGTGAGTATACGTGCCTGCCCTATTTTACAAGTACTACAGCATGAAAGTGCCTTCAGGAAGTAGAGTCAACTGCAGGCAGGTGTAAGCCACCTGACATGGGTGCTGGGAATTGAGTTCAAGTTCTCCCTAAGAGCAGAAAGGACTGAGCTCTCTTCCTAACCTACCTACTGTTTATTTTTGAATGCAACCAGATAGTAATCTCCTAAGAGCCATTCAGAGACTATCTCTGTAACAAATAGGAGAAAATGCATGCAGTAAGCCTACTTCGTGTTCATTTCCATCACTCATCTCTGTAACAAATGGGAGAAAATGCATGGAATAAGCGTACTTTGTATTTATTTATAACACTAGCTTTTAAGCCAGGTTTTCTCATTATTTTATCCCACATAGTGGACGACAAACAAACAAACAAACACTTTCCCTTATTGTTTGTTTTTTTGGCTGAAGATATCTTTTTGTTTGATTATTATACATTTCAATTTTCATTTCAATAAATATAAAGCAATAAAATTACTTCAGTCAATTACATGTTAATTATAGATGATGTATGTGTTAGTTTGAATCCAAATGGCTCCATAGGCTCATGTATTTGAATGCTTAGTCATCAGGGACTTGAGAAGGATTAGGAGATGTGGCCTTGTTGGAGGAAATATGTCACTGGGTCTGGGCCTTTAGGTTTCAAAAGCCCAAGCTAGGCACAGTGACCCTCTCTTCCTGCTGCCCGAGGATCTGGATCTAGAACTCTCAGCTGCTTCTCCAGCATCATGCCTGCCTGCACGCTGCCATGCTCCCTGCCATAATGATAATGGTCTAAGCCCCTGAAACTGTAAGCAAGCCCCAATGAAGTGCTTTCTTTTATAAGAGTTGCCTTGGTTCTGGTGTCTCTTGATAAGCAATGCAACATTGACCAAGACAATGTTTCTTGGATAACTAGCCCAGAACAAACACAGAAATTCTTTGATGTAAATGAGAGCTGATTCTTAGAGACTTAGTTTCAGAAGATCACAGCATAGACATAAAAATCACGAAAAGAGGGGAGCAAATAAGAACTTTGCCAACCAACTGTGCAAACCTGCAGTGAGCAGCTTGCATCAGTATGTGCCCCTTAGTTTTAAAAGTGAAACAAAGTCTTTAAAAGAGACAATAAAAGTAATAAAAAGAGTACAGACAGTCATAGATTAAAGGAGTAAAGAAAAATAAGCTATGTAAAGATGGAATATACACAGAGAATCTGGATTATGTATACTATTGTGTTTTCTTTGAATTTTTTGACAGCAAAGAAGTATTTGATTCTGGGGGCTGCTAAACTAAATCAGACAAAAAGCACACATGGGCCTCTTGGCTACTAGATTCAGTTCCAGTTTTCAGCAAATGCAGAGGACTGTGGATTGCTACTCTTTCTGTGAATTTATCCCAAGTTAAATAAACCTTTGTTATACTCCATTCTTGGTATTGTGGAACTCTTTTCTATGCCAACACATGACATGACCAAGTCATAGCAACTCTAGCTTTGCAGTCTTCCTTCTGAGCAACTTCAGCAAATAAAATAACTTTCCCAGTCTTGTAACTGAAAGAAGGAAGTTCACACGGACTTATGTGGGTCAGGTTGTTCTCATTGGCCAGACCTAAGGATGAAAGCAGAGGTGTGCTTTGTCCTGTCTTTCCAAACAAGTTGATGCCCGGTAAGAACAAGTGCTTCGAGTGAAATGGGGTCCTGAGAACAGTAGAAGGAAGCAGATGTGAAAGGCACAATAGGCCCCCTCCGCTGTGTAGTCGACGAGAAAGGGTGGAAGGTTCTGAAGAAAGGCTTTCCCTACTTCACAGCGTGACTTAGGAACCTATTCTCTGTGAGAAGGAAAGCTCACAGGCTGGGCTTCTCAAACCTTAACAGAAACAATTCTCTTGCATCTAGGGGAGGAAGTAAATATGCTGAGCCTTTGTAGTCCCTGATTTTCAAATTGACATGTATAGTAAATGCCGTTCTCTGATAATGTTGAATGGCATGTACGGAAGACAAGCTATGCCCTTTTTGAAATAATTGCTACCTGCTACATTTTGTTACTTATAAAAAAATTTTAAGGAACAGATTGCAAGTTTAAAAAGATTGCCTTTCAAGTTAAAAAGTCAGATATGCCTTTTGTGTCACAATTTTTAGAGCTGTGGCAAACTCAGGAAGAATCAAAAGCAAAATTGTTGGAAGAACAGGGCAGACATTTCGAAACTTGTGACTGTTCCTTCTCTGTCTTAGTTCTCATGGTGAAAAGGCTCTGCCTTTCAGTGTGACATAGAGCCAGGTTCCCTAATTAGTTACCCCAAATATACCTCTACTGAAGCACCATAGGACAGTCCCTAGTAGCATGGTGGAAGTGAGAAGCTTGAAGACAAAGTGGCTCCACAGAATATGGAGCAGGCCTCTGAGAAAAGGTTATGTGCAGGTAGATATGATGTAAGGAATACGTGGCTGCTGTCGAGGCTGCTACATCACAAAGAATTTCCCAGGAACCATTCAAGAGACAGGAGATTGAAGATTTCATGTTTCAAAGCCAGAGTGACCATTAGCACTCAAGGGAAAGCAAATTTATCTTTAACATATTTCACACAAGGAGAAAAATATAATAAAGACATGACTTCACATTTATTTTTGGTTGTTTGTTTTTCAAGTCATGTGTTATGATTTAACTGTTAAGTATCCCCAGGCTCATGTGATTCAATACTGGCTGCCTACCTGGTGGCCGTAGAATTGTCAGGACGCAGGCCCTCACTGGCAAGTGCAGGTTGAGAGAGCTTGTGGGACTATAAGGAGCCGACCTCTCTCTGGAGCTGCTATAGCTCCTCAGGATGAAACTGAGCCTCTGTCAACCTCTCCTCTGCTCTCTAGTCCTCAGTCCTGTCAGGGGCCTTGTGATCCTGGTAGTGATGAGAATGTAACTAAGATTGTGCTCTTTTTTTTTGTTCTGTCTCCAAGCCCGCTCATCACACTTCGTTCCTCACCTCTCTACTTTATGTAGAATCAGCCTTTGGCATTGTCTATCTGTTTGGAATACGGTAATGTTGAGGTTTTGTTTTGTTTGTTTTGTTTTTTTCCTCAGAACATTGCAAGCTTACTGCTGCTCTATCCCTGGGTTCTATTGAAAAAATTCGAATGATGTTCATGTCCCATTTGCCTCCCAAGCATAAACCTGACCAACAATAAAAGGAGCATTTCCGTTTTCATTGGAAGCTTGCGCTCTGTGTTTCTATCTGCACCTTTTGGGCTCTGGTCAGGAATGATGATGGTTGGTGGTTGACTAGGATGACATTCTTGTGTCTGACATGAGAGCACACTTGCAGGAAAACCATTTGCAGTTCATGCTCCACTTCTTCAACAGAATGCTGGAAGGAGCAATTTTTAGAGTTGGAGAATTTTTTGTTTCAACCACAGGTTCAAGCCTTAGGAAATAGACGATGGTAGTATGCTGGTCGCTGCCACGATAACATTATCTGTTTAGGAGTATTTTGGTGTTGTTCATTTTTTGTTTGTTTTTTAAGTTTTCATCCTGGCCTGAAGTCAGGGAGGACTAATTTTTCATGAAGTCTGGAGAGTTGGGCTTAATATTTTTGATTGCATGTCTTAATTCTGTTCTTATATGTCTTCCCTCTGGACAATGTATTTGGGACAGTTATATCCCAAGTATATGAGAGAATACATATTCTTTCTTTCTAAAATTGCCTTTCTTGTACATGTTTCTTACATTCCTGAGTGAGAGGTATAAATGGTCCAAAAGAATCTTCCAGAGATCACTGTGATCCCTGCTGTTATTTTGAGCTCTAACCTGATTGTGCTAAATTCATAAATGTTTGTACATTTTAAAAGGGCTCCCAGATCCGTGGAAAATAACTCATTTTAATAAGCAATATACCTTGTACATCTTGTATGGCAAGCCTTAGATAATTTAATGATTTAATTTAAAGTGTAGTTATGAATACCCGCATGATTAGCTACCGTCAGAGAGGCTGGAGCTGGGCTGGTGAATAAGACGTTCTTCCGGCATGAGGGTTGGAAGCAGGAATCAGATGCCCTCGCTTATTGACATTCTGCTTCAGAGTTGTCATTTAATCTTGTACTCAGATACAACTTTATAAGGAATAATTCTGCCTCTGTCTTTAATGCTAATTTTAAGAGTATTTGCAAACTTTCTTTATATATATCAAGCTATCTTTAACAGCTTTAACAATGTCATGGTGCATTCCTTAGTGCAGCTGGGGAGAAACCGTTTATTTTCTATGATAATTGTGGTGAGGCAGGAGGGAGAGCAGTGCAACCGTGTCAAACACTAATTAAGCATTTACTATGTACTGGGTATGGACTATAAATATATTTTATGATTTATCTCTCCTAATCTTTGTGTGTTTCCAGAAATAGATACAAAGACAGGATTGAATTGGCAAGCATTTTGTTATGGAAAATGTCTTCAGTGGCAAAACGAGGGGAAACTGCAGGAGGCTGGAGGTCTCTTAGGTCATTGCGCTGGCTATTCTTGGTAGTCAACATGACTACACCTGGAATTAGCTAAAACATAAGATGCTGGGTACCCCTATGAGGGTTTTTTTTTTGTTGTTGTTGTTGTAATATGAGTGGCAGGCTGCTTTCCACCACCCTGCTAGCTTTACCCAAAATAATTACATGGAAACTGTATTCTTTTAAACACTGCTTAGCCCATTAGTTCCAGCCTCTTATTTGGCTAGCTCTTACATATTGATCTAACTCATTTCTTATATTCTGTGTAGCACCATGAGCTGGCTTACCAGGAAAGATCCTGCATTTGTCTGGAGTGGGAGAATCATGGCGACTGCCTGACTCTACTTCTTTCTCCCAGCATTCTGTTCTGTTTATTTTTGCCTACCTAATTTTCTGTCCTATCAGGCCAAGCAGTTTTCTTTATTAGTTAACCAATGAAAGCAACAGATAAGATACAAGACCCACCTCCATCATTTTTTAATTAAATAATTTGAAGTGTGAAAACCCACTATTTTTCTTCTGTTTTCTCACATGCATTGCATCCCAACTGCAATTTCTGTCCCTCTCCCCTTCCACTCTGCACCAGACCCACAATTCCTTCTACCTGTTATCTTCCAAAAGAATAAAAATCTAAGTAGGGAAAAGTAAGGCTGACATTTTAATACAGATATTTTGAGATGGGAAGACCCATCTTTAGTCTGGGCCACACCTTCCACTAGAAGCCTATGTAAAGGTCATGGAAAAAGGAAGATTCCTCTTGTTGCCTGCTTTCTTTGGCTCTTGCTGGCAAGTTCTTTCACTGACATGAGAGCCTACTTCTATGGGATTCTATCATGAAGACCAGTTGAGACATACAGCCTCGTGGACCGAACAACTGGATTCTTCATGCTCCTTTTGGTAGACAGCTATTGTTGGGCCAGTTGAACCATGGCTTGTATGCCAGTCTAATAAATCCCCATATATATTCATTTTGTAAGTTTTGTTCCTCTAGAGAACTCTAGTCATGGTCCCTGTTTCTCCTGAAATGAGAGTAGGAAGGGAGGTCAGGAGGTCAGGCATCGTCTTAGACTGTTATCCATCAGATGGACATTACACAAGGTGTTTGTAGTAGTTTGAATAAGAATGGCCCCCACCAGCTCATCTATTTCAATGCTTGGTCTTGTTTGTTGGAAATGTTTGGGAAGGATTAGGTGATAGGGCCTTGTTGGGCTGGGGTCACTGGTGTTGGGCTTTGAGGTTTCAAAAGCCCTTGTCAAGCCCAGTCTCTCTCTCTTTCTCTCTTTCTTTTCTGTCTCTCTGTCTCTGTCTCTCTCTGCTTCCTCCTTGTGGGTCAGGATGTAATCTCTCAGCTACTGCTCCAGCACTATGCCTGCCTCTTTTTGTCACACTTCTTGCCATAATGATCAGGGTCTAACACTCCAAAACTGTAATCAAGCTCAAAATTAATTGTTTGCTTTTATAAGTTGCCTTGGTCATGGTGTCTCTTCATAGTGATAGAACTGTAATTAACACTAAGACTGTCCATGGAGTCCTTGAGTGGAAGTTGGCTGTCAACGTAGCTTCAGACCTTCCAGAAATGGGCCTGTCTGAATATGCTTCCTACAGTCTATCACAAATGAAAAATACCTATGCATGGGTCAGGGGCACAACACTGGTGTGGATACTGGTGTAGCCACCACCTTGGTAAACTGATTGCTGATGCTGACTGTATCTAAAAGTTCATAGATGCACTTACAACTATTTCATTTTGCAGGTGACAATACTAAGGCTATACATACTTTTCTTCTAAAAGTTCATAGATGCACTGACAACTATTTCATTTTGCAGGTGACAATACTAAGGCTATACATAGAGTCATTCATAAATCTGGGGAAGATTAGCAAGTGACAACTGATAACCGGGATCTTAACCATTGTAGTCTGATGTCTAATTCTATGTTTTTGGCTCGATCATCCTTTCTTAAGATTATATTTTGATAGTTTTATGTCCCTTTAAAGAAATTCTAGATTGGTAGGTCTGGGATAGAACTTCAGAATTTACATATTAAGGGCCACCCTTGATAATTGTTTGTTGATTAATGGTTCTTGAATCAGACTTTTATATAAGCTACTTTGGAAAACAAAACTTCATTTGGATGCTGATAAGGGTAGCTGATGTTCTGTTTTTAGCAATTTCTAGTTGCAAGTCCTTGGACGATTTGCCTAAGTTCATGACACCCTGTTTACAACTTTGCAAACAGGGGTGCTAATAACATTGCCAGTTAATGACACAGGATTCATACCAGGTTAGTGTGAGTTCCCACTGGGCTAGATATGAACATTGTGCCTGGTCCTGCAAGCACAGCGCAGCTGCAGGGTGTGATAAGCCTGTTCAAGGTATGCCCCTCCCCCAGAGAAAAGATACTTCTCTGAGTGTATCTGTCACCAATGATGGGAGGAAGATGATTATTTGTCAAATGTCATGTACTTTGAATTTGGGCTTGTAGGCTATGTGTTTTTCAATCCTATGAGGAAAAGAGGAGTGCCATTTAGTGAGGCAATAAATCAAAGAATGAATTCACCTCTATTTCTACAGTAAGACACATAAGGTCCTCTGTGAGCATCCTGGTCATGTGACAGGTGTGGGAATGGAATCCTTACAATGGCCTTTCACTGGCGCACTTGGGTTCTCTATTCTCCACAGTGCTGCTGACACTGTTAACAAACCGACATTGAAAGCACATCAAGTTGCTATGGAACATGATGGAAAATTTCATTTATTGGTTGTTCTTTTCTCCAGCTTCCTATGGGGACCAGAATGTACCCAGTGCCTGCAGCCTGCTACATTTTACCATTGGGTGCAAAATGTACCAATTGCTCATAGGAAGCAGTCACAGGGATCGGCTCAAATGCTTGTCTTTAAGTGAGGAGAGGTTTCAAATAGTGATGCACCAGTTGTTAATGCTTTGTCTGCCTATAGCTATCTGTCCTGCTTTCTCAGGGGCCCCACATCGCTTAGCTTCCTTTGTCTTCCTGGGACACAGTGTGGTTGAAGCCGGCTGCTGAGAATTCACTGTTGCCTGATGACTCCTTTGTGTTGTTGAAACAAGATTCTGAGCAAAGAGGAACGTGACTTAGCCTCCCTTAGTTTCAGCTTATACAACATTAAGTAATAATCTTGATTTTAATAAGAATGATCGTTAGCTAGAGGCATTCCTTTCCTAACACCTAGCTGGACACTAGACTGTGGTAAGTTGTCTTCAATATTGATTCCTGCTTATAGTTAACAAAATAGTACAAAATAAACTTAAATTTCTGGAAATATTTGATAGCATAAAATTAAGAAGTTAAAAGATATTTATCAAAATAAAATGAAGTGAACACCCATCTGGTAACTTTTTAAAAGCAGAGTGCCATTCCCTAGCCTCTGGTGGTGGTGTGAATGAGACTGGGCACCATAAGCACATAAAATTGGATATTTGGTCCACAGTTTGTGGAACTGTTTGGAAAGGATTAGGAGCTGTGACCTTTAAAAAGAGGTATTTTGCTGGGGTTGATCTTGGAGATTTCATAAAGTTCATGACATCCCTAGTTAGTTCTCTCTGCCTTGTGTGGATCAAGATTTAAGCTGTTAGTTACTGCTCCAGAGCTATGCCTGCCTACCTGCTGCTAGGCTCCCTGTCATGGTGGTCATGGACTCACCCTCTGAAACCCTAAGCCCCCAGCAAATTTTTCTGCTACAAGCTGCAATAGAAAAGTGACTAAGGCATCTAGGCTTGCCTAGGACTCATGTTGTACTTATATGGTCCAGACTTGGATACTTAATCTTGTAACTCTCGCTTCAGTCTCTCATTGTGGGTTTACACGGTGTTAACCACATACCAGGCTTCAAGGTCCATTTTCATAAATGTTTGTTAAGTCTAAAAAAATAAGTGCTAGCACTCTCTCTTACGTAGGTCTTTCAGAAAAATAATTATGTATGGACAAAGATGTACCAAATAATTTTTTTGGGGGGGGGAACAGGGATCTTTCTTTTCTATGGTTTATTCATTTTAAAGATGTTAATGACTTCCCAGTTATTGAAATAGTGAATATGCAGGGAGAGGAAGTTTTCATTATGACTGATTTTTCAAAGATTCCATGTTCTCTGTCAATACACTTAAACTTGTTCATACTGAGTATCTGTCAGCCATGTGCTTTATAGACAGATGTCATCATTCCTCATTTGGAGCATGGCATTCCCAAGGCATTTACTTCTAAAAAAAAGCACCATTTTATTTTCTCTGAATGCCTGTCAAGAAGTATAGTTTTTATGTTTAGAAACATCCAGATAATGTCTTTGGAAATCATCTTTTAAGTGTTTGAATCATTCCTTCAGTTTTATATGAACTGTATCCTCATGGCAGGCAATTATATTCTTATTCAGACAGAGTCGTACAGATTTTTAAAGATAATTAAATTAAAACTATCTTGTTTCAAAAGGATTGTGAGTTACAAAGATTTAACAGTGAAGGACAGTAAAACAAGGAAGAGAAAAAGAAAGAAATAAAGAGAGAGAGAGAGAGAGAGAGAGAGAGAGAGAGAGAGAGAGAACACCTATGGAGCAGGGTGGCAGGTGGCAGATAAAGACCCGAGGTGTTTGGTCTAAATGGGGAAAGTACTGTTCTGTGCTTGAACACTGGATATTGGTGTTCTAAGGAGCTGTAACAGAACAAACTAAGACATGGAATTCAGCACAGAGTGCCTGTAGTAAGGAGGTCGCTTATGGGTTCCAAGCTGTCCCGCTAGCTTTGACGTGAAATAATTATACAGAAACTGTATTAATTAAATCACTGCCTGGCCAATTAGCTCTAGCTTCTTATTGACTAACCCTTACATATTAATTTATCCTGTTTCTATTAATCTGTGTATTGCCACATGTCAGTGGCTTACCAACAAAGTTTCAGCATAACTGACTCTGGCAGTGACTCCATGGCATCTCCCTGACTCCGCCCTTCTGTCTCTCAGCATACAGCCTAGCTTTCCCGACTAGTTCTGTTCTTCCCTGCCATAGGCTCAAAGCAGTTCTTTATTCATTAACCGATAAAAACAACACACAGACAGAAGGACCTCCCAAACCAAGTGCCTGATACTCTTTCATGACTTGGTGACTGGCATCCTGAAGTCATATATGTTAGAAATCAGATGTTCTCCCATCCCAGCCTGTCCTCAGTGACTCAGTTCCTCAGCAGCTAAGTAATACATAGCTGCCAACCCTTTAAAAGGCCCTGCCATCCCAGAGGGTTGTCTTTTACTTTCTGTCTGTTTTCTGGTCTCTCCCATCTGTCTGTCTGTCAGCTCCCCACTCTGAGATGGTCTTTCTGTCCTTGATCCCTGTCTCTTCTCCCCCATTAAGCCTCTTGAGTGATGTTGGTTACATGGTGTGATCTCACTGTGATGCACACCTTGGCCCCCACCCACCAAGGTACCTCTGACACTTAATCCTTACAATACACACCTGGTGAAGCCAAGACCCCCTCTCCTCTCACACTTTCTGGCACTAATTCCTGCCTGCCCAGATCACTAACTGCCAACACTCTGCTGTGATACACATCCTGACCTTTCGTTTTGATCTGATCATATGTTCCCTGTGATATTTTCTTTATCCTTCCAGGCAAACTTTATGATGAATTTCTCTTTGTTAGAACACGGCATATACCATAAATTCAACAAGACATATTGGCTCACTTAGTCATCCTTTACCCTCAGTTCAACTGTGTACTTTAAAGACAGGCATTGTTAAGTAGATGCTCATAATTATTCCATTTGAATTATGCTGAGTACATCCTGCTTGAAATTTTAGAGAGGAATGTTCTATCCACAAATCTTTAGTGATATATAATCAAAAAATTATAAAACCAGGAGTTATGAACTGGAGATTATAGCAGACCCCCAAACATGCTAAGGAAAAAAGAATGTCATCTTCATTTCTGTTCATCATCATCTTGAATTTCACATTTTTCAAAGCTATAAATAGTAGCTACCAGTTCAATATGTGTAGTGTCTCTGACCTCAGCATGCATTTGATGGACAACACACCTATTTATTTATTTACTTACTTAAAATCAGTTTGTGTTTATTTCTTTGCCTGATACTGTGATAAAATACCCAGATACCCCCATGCCCCCCAAAAAAATGCTACTCAGAAGAAAACAGTTTCAGGGCACAATCATGTCAGGCAACAGGAACTCAAGACTATCACAGCCAGGAAGCAAAGAAGCAAAGAGGTCCAAAGCTTGTGTGCAGCTAGCTTTCTTCATTTTATAGGTCTTAAGCCCAAGGGATTTTGCCACTTATTTTTCGAGAGGTTCTTCTCACCCCAATAAAAGTATTCAACATAATCCCTCACAGCCACACCCAGAGACTAACTAATCTCTCCCAGATGTGTCTGGTCTCCCAGGTGTTGCCGGATTGTGTCCAGTTGGAATTTATACTAAGCATCACATACCCACATAGTTATTTCAGGTTCAAAGAAAATTGCTTAAGGAAACATTTCTCAGAATTAAAGTATTGGTATACTGTGTGGATGGATGTTACCGTTTGTCTAAATATATGTAGAAACTATAGTTCTATGTGGATTTTATATTATTTTAACTATTTTTCAATACACTGGGCGATTGTGACCCTTTGCATCTTATTTATTTGTTTTTGCACTTAAAATCTAACAGGAGGAAGGGGCAGATTACTGTAATCTCTAAAAATGTGACATGCTCCCTGACCTCTACAAGCGTTGTTAGCCCACTCCCCTTTCAAGGAATGCTGCTTTGACTTACCACTCTTGTCCTGGTTCCTCCTTCACTGCTCTCTCCTCCACATTGGTTCTCTATGGCACGGATTAAGGGTCCTCGCCAGGTTTATAGTAATATCCTATTTTTTTTTTCAAGCTTTTAAAGAGATATCATCTGAAATCACGAGACTTCAGCAATGACCCATATCATAAGTAAACCAGAGAAAAACACAAGTACCATTTTTCATTTTTCCCCATTATTTAATAATCTATGTTCCTTGTTAGTATGATTTTTTTTTTAAATTGTGGCTGTTTCAAAAACTAAATGCTTGATAAAGGTTTTCTTTCCTATACATGTTCTGGAAATCAATGGTATATGTTTTTTAAATTTATTTATTTATTAAGGATTTCTGCCTCCTCCCAGCCACCGCGTATGCCTACAGTCCGGACTGTGTGAAACAATGAGGCAGAGGGGTTGATTGAGCTCCAGAGTTTGAAGCTGGGGCAGCATGGCAAGACTCCATATCAAACAACACATCAGTGCACTGATTATCTTTTAGTTATATGCATTTATTTAGGAAGTGGGTGGGGGATGCATGCTGTGACATGGATTTGGAATTCAGAGGATAATTTGTGGGCTATGAGTTTATCCCTTTATCTTATAGGTTCTAGGAATCAAATGTAGGCCATAACCAGGTTTGGTGGTGTGCACATTTACCCAATGAGTCTTCTTGGTGGCCCTGGAGTTTTATTTTTATACATTACTACTGTCTCTGACCCTACTCACTGCTGAGATTTTATTTTGAAGTATCTTTTAATTTTAACTGAAACTTTATCCATCCATAGAGACCTCCCATCGTATTCATATTAAGCAGGAAGGATGGTAACCCATTTAGAAGCCTGCATCTGGAATTCCAAAACCCCTTAGGTCCATGCCAATTTCAGCGATGAATTAACTACAAAAGCATAGTTTAATAAACCAGAGTATCCATTTCACTTCATTAGTTGGTCTTTTTATGTAATTAAACAAGCATCCAAGTGCCTTTTACATATAATGTTGGATGTTTTTAGGAGATTATTAAGTGGTTTAACTAGATTATGAGCCCCACATCTTGGTAAATTAAAACTGCAGTGTATTTTTGAATGAATACAGATGAGTCATAATGTACTTTGCTTTTGCTGACTCTAAAATGAAAATAATGGCAGAATAATCAAAATGGATTATAATGAATTTTTAAACAGCTATTGACTTACTTTCACTCAATTCCCATCAAAAATATGCTGATAACCGTAATTCAGTGTCACTTACTTTTTAACTAGATGCCTGTGGTATGTGTTTTCTAAGACTCACAGAGCTACTTAACAGTGTCCTTGATACCAAACTCTCTGGTACTTATGGGCATGTTTACAAATAGAATTTATTTAATAAGAGCTCTCTTTTCTGTTTGTGAGCTCATTATTATTTCACTCTTACTTTGTGCTTATATAATAGTTAAATTTTGTGTGGTTGTGATTTTCTTTGACCAGAGTCATTGGGACAGTGAGCTGTGTCACAGAGGTAGGGTGGGAAGGGCCTTTCTGAGCACTTCTGTTTTATAGTAGAGATTTGGGAATGGGAGGAAAAAAAAACCCCTTTCTCTTTCCTTCGAAGTGGAGTCTCTATCCCAATGCATTTTCTGAGTTGAACAAACTGATTTAGGTTGTGAAATGGCACAGAGCATGTGTTTGCAGTTGGCAGTGTGAGGTTCTAACTACTGCTTCAATATTTATAACATGCATATACCAATGTATATATGCATAAGATGCATATATATTTAACCTTTTCAAACACCAGTAGCTCTGGCTGTAAGAGTAACTTCCTCATCCAGCTACCACATACTAAAAATTTATTATTTAAAAGGCAATGTGTTAGTGATCATGGTTAACTCTTGGAGAACTTACTGTTTTGTGTGTGGCATGTGAGTGCCTGTGTGTATGTATCTGTGCATACTTGTGTGTGTTGTACAGCATATATGTGATTGAGCACATGTGTATGAGGGTGTGCCCATTTGAATGTGCATATGTGGAGGCCAGAAGTTGACTTCATATACTTTATTTTATGCTCTCTACTTAATTTTTTGAGACAGAATCTCTCCTTGAACCTGAAGCTCTTCATTTCAGCTAGACTCCCTGGCCAGGAAGCACTTAGGATCTGCCTGTCTCTGTACTCCCAGAGACAGGCATATAGTCATGTGCCATCCTATCTAGAATTTTCACGCTTGGGACAGGAATCAGGTTCTCATGCCTGTGTTAACATTTCACCTACTGAGTCATATAGCATACCCATGGCTAACTCCCTCACTAATGGAGGGTAATAATTTATGTAAATTAACCATTATTTGTTAAGTATAGTGATTAAGCAAAAGGCTAGCTCTCTAGGAAGGACTCCGTAGAGCATAGACACTTTATTATCAGTACTAATAACATATACATCTACAGTTGTCTAATGTTGGTTTGATCCAGTGCATTGGATACTGTCTGTCATAAATAAGATTCTTCTTGGGTAGGATTCTTTATCAGCAAAATCCCAGGAAAGAGTTTGTGTCCATCATTACAGAAGTTCTCCCAATAAGTGTAGTAAGAACCATAGAGAGCAGTAGACGATACCAGAAAAGATCAAGAAAGGTAGGACCTATGCATGCCAATGGAGGCAGCCTGATCCTTCAGGACACTCTGAAGGGAAAAACGTCCCTCAGGTCAGTCTTAAGGAGACAAGGGTTTCCATACTTTGGTACATGTTAGTCAGTGACTTAGGGTTACTATGGGGACTATGGTAGGCTGAAGAATGGCCTTTCAAAATAGCCATGCCTTAGTCTCAGAACCTGTAAATGGATTATCTTACATGGCGGCAGCAGCTGTGAGACATATACATCTTTAGGCCAGGCAAGTATCTTGGATGAGGTAGATAGTCTAACTGTCAAGGAAGGAATTAGATGTGGAAGAATTTCCCTGAACCCAGAGAAGTGTGGCACGACTCTGAACGGAATAAAGGAGCCAAATGCCATGAATGTGCAACCCCTGGAGAATCTGAAAACAGGCAAGAGAATGGGATCTCTCCCATCACTTCCAAAAGGGAAAATTGTTTGGCAACACCCAGTGAGATTCATGAGTGTCTTCTGATTTACACAAATTTAGTTAATAAAGTTTCATTCTTTCTATTTATTAAATCAAGCCGTTGTGATAATGTTATGATGACGACAGAAAGCTAACACATTACTTATAAGCTTCTAGGCTTCCGTAGTCTATCAGTCTCTGCTCCTTAATTTTGGTAGCCCATGAAAATTTATCCAAAGAACAACAGTGGGATGGGTCTTGGAGTTGGAGGAAAAAACACGCCAAGGCAGAAAGAGCTAAGAATTTTGGTAGATCTGATGGAATCCAATGCAGATGGCAGAACTTTTCAGCTGAGCAATGAGTGAACGCAGAGTTGTGAACCATGAGTGCAGAGAGGCTATATCGGGAAACGGCGCACCGGTACTTCGTTCTCATAGTGTGCAACAATCAATCCTTTTCTTCGCACCCAGTTGTCTTCCCTTATCTTGAGGTTCTTGAAAGGCCAGTGGATTAGAAAAAGGAGTCTTCTTTAGATCTAATAAAAAAAAGAAAACTTTAAAACTCATCTGCGCTGTAGAAATCTTTCAGAAATGCAGCCATTCTTTGGAGAATTTTATTCTGCTCTATGTACCTGACTTGTAGACGGCTGTAACTAACCAGCTGGAGAATTCTCTGTCCTCTGGAGCATTTGGCTTGCTTGGCAGCAAAACAAAACACAAGTGCCTAGGAATGGAAATGGAGCATTCTTTAGAAGCAAATGTTTTGAGAAGTAAGTTAAGGTCAGGAGAGACTAAGCTAAAGAAATACTTCTCACCATTTGATGTTTGCCTTCCTCCAGGCTTTCTCTTTTCTCACCATTTGCTTCTGCACTCCCAGATGAATTTCTCTCTTACAGTAAATGTAGAATGGTGCCTCTGTATGTGGATGATACTCTCTACAACCTTCCATTTCAAGAGTCAATGGAAGATAAGACGGATGGGATAGCAACATAACTAACACGGATTTGTTCAAGTTCTTTAAGGCATGATTTCATATTGCCCATCCACAAAAGACGCTTTAAATCTAAGGAAATGGGAATGAACTCATGGGCAGCAGCCCGGGAGGTGCTGTTGTTATCAAATCGATGGTGCTATTGACTCCAGTTCCCTCTTCTAGTGGCTTATTTCCACAAAAAGTGTTGGTAGTATTTTTCTTGCTGTCCAAAGAACAATGGCATATCCTTTCAGACTTAAATGCTACAATAGTGAGAACACCTTCACTGCAAATAGGAGAAAATTTGATCCAAGTATGTTTAAATAATAGATATTCGTCAGTGCTAAGAAGTCCAGAGACAGAGGCAGCCCGGGATTGGTTTGGCGAGGCAACTGAGGATCCTATACTTTCTGTCTTATAAGATTCCTAGCTTAAAGTGGTTTGTAGAAGTTTGGAACCATGTCTAGATATACAGATCATGCATAGAACGAAAAAAAGTTGCTTCATTGAGACTTGTTTTAGTATGGACGGAAGCACTGCTGAAGGCCTATCTGTGGTTTACTTCTCTTGGTATCATGCACCAGGTCCAGAAGTCAGGCAGACATTGGGATTGAGCATCTGTAGCAGGTATTCCTGTGTTTATGTTGAGAGATTGCCTCTACCAACAGGGAGCAAGAAGATTGCTATGAGACAGTCCTGAGAATAGTTCCCTATTGTCATGATAGCACAATGCAGTAATGTATGATGGTGCATACAACCACACCCCGTTTTACGGTACCTTCTGGGGCATATTTCATTGGGTGGTGCTTTTTGCTGTGTTAGCATATTTAGGGACTGCCAGCCATATCAATCTAATATTCGAATGAACTTTGATCTGTCTTTCAAAGATACAAGTCAATAATTTTGTCTTCAAAAATACCCAGAGCATCTTCACCAATTCACATGTCAGCCTCCAGCTCTTTGTTAGTTAGATCCGTTTAGTCTTCTGTAGGCTCTTGAAATGCCTTTTCATTCCCTATCCCAAGAAGCAGAATGAAGTCTCAGGAATGGAGCAGGGTGACACAGAATTCTCAGGAGGCCAACCACAAAGTAGGATCTTATTGGTAAGAAAAGCAAAGTAATTTCCATTAATCCGTTACTGAGTGATTTGATGTGGCCCAGAATTTTGAACAATGGATTACTAACACAGACTCTTCAGAACTGGGCCCAGACCCTTCCTCAGAGAGGCTGAGAAGGGAAACAAGGCTAATTCGTTACTCATGAGGAACTGCTCCGCTCCATTTCTCTGACAGCCTTGTCACTGGAACAACACCTAACAACCTAGGCGGAAGTGATTGCCAAATGTTTAAGAATAGAAAAGATCCTGCTGATCTTCAACACACTTTTCTCCTTTCTCTCAGGGATTTTATTTCTTGTGTCCTGGGTGGTGGTCCCCACACAGCTCCAAGTCTGCCTTTGTATGAAAATGTTTATGCTCTATGTTAATGCTATGGATATGAGTGGTTGCTCCACTTGGGTTCCAGTTTTCTTTCTCCTCCATCCCGAGTGTGCAAGATGTCCTCCAGTTTGGAAAGGAGAATTAGCTCCATCCACCAATAATTTTTTCACCTTAAGTCTTTGTGTATTGTCTGAAGGAAGGTACTCAGACAGTTGTTTAATTGCAGAAGCAAGTCAGCCAGTGCCCTCTACTTTGGGAACAAGATTTCCGAGTGTGCCTTTGTGGGCTGTTCTCCCCAGCTTGTAACACTGGTGTGACTATCATTACTATTGTTCAGGCTACTGCTAAGGTAAGACTTTCAAAAGGTTATGTCAGTTGATTGAAGTCATACAGCGGATGGTAACCAATATATCATTGGGTCTTCCTATCGTGTTAGACTACATCAACAAGCTTATGGCTAGTGGCCTTGGCAGAGGTGGTATCAAACAGAAAAGTCTTTATTTCAGTATAAATGCAGTATAGGGTCAAAACACTCACATATAAGTGGGTTGTTTAATAGATTTCTCTATTAAAAGATAAAATGTGTCCTAGTTTGCCTCAACTTCATAAATATTGAAGAACTAAGGCTATTATTTTTGTTTCTTAGAGTCCTACTCAATGACTTACAATTTTAGATGCACACAACTGCAGAAGATTAGACTATTGTCAAGTATTGAAAGAATGTAGGAACAGAAAACTAAGTGGGAAGATAACATATTTATAATAAAGCATAATATAAAATTAAAATCATGTTATCTACAGTATTTATCAATATGTGTTACAAGAAAAAAATTAAAAGTGTATAATATTATTATGGGTACAGAATTAAGTTTTATTTGTATTACACTAAGGAATGAAGGTACTCTAGCCCAGAAAAATTCATCAGTAATCATTTATGGTTGGCTAACTTAGAAATCAATGCAGATTGTTTCATGATCAATGCAGCTGCATTGCTTTTAAACGAGTCGGATGTGCTGACTAAGGGTGTCTGTAAAATGAGCCATTCGGCTGCTCTCAGATATGACCCGAGTACAAGTTATGATAGTTCTCCACATCCCAAAGCAAAGGGCATTACATCATAAAATCTATAGACATGTAGGAAGAGAGCAATCTCTTGGGTTTCCAATCTAGCTAGTTATACATTTGCAAAAACAGACCTAGATGCTTTGTACTTGGTATCATAAAATATGTGTTTGCTTGTCTTCCTTCAAGTCCTTACTCCATATATCTTCTCTTCCATCTTTACAACTTGTCCTATGTGTTGCTGCTAATTGGGGCACCCAGGTTTTAGAGTATGTAACTTGTTATGTTGAATGAGTATGAATTCCTTTCTCCTATTTCACTGAGATAATGCGACAGGAAGCATTTTGTAATACGCAGAACACTTTGCCATATAATATGCAAGCTATAATTGACTTTGTACATTCAAGTCTGCAATAAATACTTACTGATCATCTAACCCATCACCGACATGGTGGTAATTTCAGAGGATGTGAGGTGAAGGAGAGAGATCCTGTTAATGAAAACCTGACACTGAGGGATGATGAAGTCATAAACAACGTGACTGAGTGAAGCCGAAGAATGAACCCTAGGAATTTTATACAAGGAAGCATGCATCCTAGACACAAAGCAGAAGTTGGCTAGAATAGTGAAAGCAGGACATATTCCCACATGGGATGCATAGAGTAAGGACACGTTATGTTCATGGAGTGGAAAATAGTTCGGAATGCATCGTGAGGATGATCCAGGAAGACAGGACCAAGAAGAAGATCCAGGAAGATAGGACCCACAAGATTATAGAGGGCCTTGAATTAAATGATATAGGAATAAAATGTTTATTTTCCCTGAAATCATAAAGAAGGATTAAATGTAGAGAAATAAGTGGATAGAAACCCCATGAAGCTGGACTCCAAAAGCACTGAACAAAATAAAGGTAAAAAAAAATCTTCAGATGTCGTTTAGAATAGCCATAGAGGTCAGGATTAGTTAAGGGGACACAGCAGCAGAGTTTTCAACAGAAAGGATACAGAATGCAGTGGCATAAAGGGTTAAGGGGGAATAGTAGAGCAAGAAGACTTAAACTGGGATGGGAGGTAGAGAAAGGAATACAGAGGTGACAATAAGGACCTTTTGAAAAAAGTCCTATGAAAACTTGCTAGTGTAGAAGCTTTCCTCTCTCTCTCTCTCCCTCCGCCTCCCCCTCCCCACCCTCTCTCTGTCTGTCTATCATATCTAGCTATCTATCATCTTTCTATCTAATTTGTCTATCCACATGTACATATGAAAAGAGTTAAAATGAAGTCTATAATGAGGAAACAATAACTCTATCAGATGCTATAGACTAGTAAATATGAATCTCAGTGCCAATAATGGGTTACTCTGAAACATAGGTCTTGATAAAGCTATGGTTACCTATCAGAACTTGAAGCAAATGCAGCATACTCGATTCAGAGGCCATTGAGAAATCAAGCTGGTGCTGACCTGGAAGCTTCATCCCTATTGACAAACTTTCATATGCTAGAAGGTACTATGCATACTATAAGTAACCATCAGTCCTAACCAATTGTGTACTTTCCCAGCAACAGAAACAGCTGGCCTGGAAGGACATGCCTACTGGAACAATAGTGGCAGGAACATCATGGGAGTACCCAGCCACTTTATGATTGATTTTAAGTCCCACTGCACAAAAAGAAATCCATACCTGGCACCATTATCAGGCCAAGAATCTATGACTAGACAGTCATAGACACTAGGAGAGAAAATACTACTATTATTCTGACAAATAAAAATGAAATTGACTACTAAGACTTATTGTTATATCCAAAAATTAATGCATCTCTCTCAGTTATCATCAGAGAATTGTAGTAGATGGTGATGTCTGTTTGTAAGGAGATGGTGATGTCTGTAAGGAGATGGTGATGTCTGTTTGTAAGGAGATGGTGATGTTTGTTTGTAGGAGATGATGATGTCTGTAAGGAGATGGTGATGAGCAAAGAATTCCACAATGGCTTAAGATGCAGAGAATACGACACTGCAGAGACAGGCAGAGGTGGTACATGCCTTTAATCCCAGCATCCAGGAGACAGAAACAGGAGGATCCCTGTGAGTTCGAGGCCAGCCTGATCTACAGAGCTAGTTTCAGGACAGGCTCCAAAGCTACAAAGAAACCCTGTCTTGAAAAACAATCAAACAAACAAATAAACAAACAAGACACTGAAGAATACTCAGCCCTAAAGAGTACATCCCACCCCCTTCTCCCTAAATGCAGGAATCATTGCTGAAGAGATGGCAGAAAGACTGTAAACCTCAGAGGCAGCGGATGATGGAAAGGAATCTGTGCTTTCTGTATACAGAATGATGGCTACATGTGAACTCATAGAAGCTGTGACAGTATGCACAAGGCCTATGGAAGCTTAAACAAGACAAAATCCTAACATAGAGGAAAGATTGGCATGGAATCCCTCCCCCCTCCCCCAATCTGAGAAGCTACAGGTAATTGGTAGTTGCTATCCAAAGTAGAGTTAGTTTTTAAGAGTGTAGCTCCTGGTAAGTAAACCACATTCCAGGGGAAGATCACATACCCAAGAGTTAGAGCAACACAAATTGGACTAGATGGATTTTAAAAAGAAGAACATAAAGTTGGTTGGTGAGGAGAGGAAGGGGTAAATATGATCAGGACACATTGTGTTAAGGGAATGGAAAGATGGCTCAGCAGTCCAAAGCACTTGCTGTTCTTGCAGAGGACCTGGTAAGGTGCCTAGTACCTGCATGGTGGCTCAAAGCTCCATTCCCAAGGATTCTGGTACCTTCTCATCTCGATGGGCAGCAGGCATGCACAGAGTGAGCATATGCAATGTAGGAAAAATTCTCATACATATAAAATAAATTAATTCTAAACCCCCACATACTACAAAATTCTCAAAAAAGAAAAACCCAATCAAAGCATTTTATAAGGAAATCCTTTGATACAGGATTGGCTTGAACTAGGGATTCCCTTCCTCCCAGCCTCCCCAGGGCCAGAAGTAAAGCATGTGTATACCCAGGGAGATGTGAATCCTAGAGAACATGTAGTCTGGATCCTCAGAAAACCCCTACACTCTTTAGAATGTTAGATATGATTTAGGTTTTGTTTGTATCCTTCTCATTGTTTCTTGCTAGAGTATCTATGAACAATAGGTTCTTAGAAGTGTTTGCCCAATGTGATCTTGACGCTGTGAATAAGGAATCATTGATAAATTTCTGTAATTTTTCACAGTATGGAAATTACCCCTTAGAGTATCATTCTATGAAGAAAGTCTAACTTGATGCTTCCTTTAGCTATCGGATGCTTAGCAGTTAGAACCCCAGAAAGGTTATCTTTTAGGATCTTCAACAACCTAATTTGAGTTTTAGATACTTTTAGGATTCATGTAGATGGGAATGAGAAACCTCAAAGGCTCCACTTAATTTCATTTTCTGCTTTTATTTAATGTGTTATTGTTTCTGTTGGTGATATTTTATCCATTGAATTATTCTGTGGCAGTGTGTTTTCAGTTAACTTTCCCACCAACACTGGGAGGCAGGTTTCAGTACTTTCCAAACGTGAGGATATTGCAGCCCAGACAGTAGCCGTTTGTCCAAGGGCGAAGGGCATGAGTCAGGAGAACTCCTGCTCCCAAGGCCCATTGGGAAGTGGCCAGTATAAAAAGTGCAGAGACAGGGAAGAATGAGAGAGCACAGTGGATTCTGAAGGACCCTGTGTAGGATTCCGAGAGAATAAGCTGAAGGAAGAAAAGAAATGAAAACAAACAAGCAAACAAAACAAAAATCAGAGAAGCTAGTTTTTAAAAACAACGTGAAGAGTTGCAATAAGTACAGTAAAGGTTTCCGAATGAAATGGAGCGTGAATGGCAGACCCACAGGAATTTTAGGGTAGGGAGTGAAAGGGACCTTCCCCCATGTGCTACATTGTATCCTTGGTGTAGAAGAACTAATTGAGCGCCCCCAGCATGGCTGCTTTTGTGGCCTGCACCTTCCCTTCCCCAGCCTATTTCTGGACCTGTTAACAAATTCACAAGCTTCACCCACTGATATATTTTTTTTTTCTGGATAGAACCAGCTTAACTGACTCCGGCTTTCTGAATATTTATTATTGAATTTTAAATACAGTATCAAAGAAAGGATAACTTAACTATTCAAGAGCCCATGTTTTTGATTCTAGGTCTGAAATTCACATATTCAGTAAAAGCATTTGCTCTCATCTCTAAGATGTGTTTTAAAGTGATATAAAAAGCTGACTCCGGGATTGCATATGGAGGATAGAACACATTGTACAATTTGATCCAGAGAGAATGATTAAAAGGCCAATCATTGATTATTCTTCACTTCTTTGTTTTTAATTGAATTGGTTCTCTTTGGGTTAGCTGTTCCAGGGAACAGAAATGCAGCCTATAGAATGGCTGTCAGGGTGCTATGGAGTATGGAAATTGTTTCCATGATGAGACCCAGGTTGGATATTGGCTCTTTGACTGAAGAAACCATACCTCTCCAGCTCCAACCCTCCATTTCACATGAGCTGGTTAAATGTGGGAGCCTAAACTTAATTGTCATTTGAAGCCTAGAAAGAGAACACAAGAGAGCAGGCAGGAATTAAGTCTGTGGCAGGTGGAGAGTGTGTAACAGCTTGGACCAGGGTGCTATGGCTGTAAGCTTACCTGAAAATACCTTACCCCAGTAAATACACCAGTGCCACCATTTGGTGTCAACAGTACGCCATTATGGTACTGCTTCCCTGGTGGTGCCATTGAAATTCTTCCCATTTTGATATATATGACCTGACTCAAAATGGGGAAAGGACTGAAATTATTGGCACAGTCCTCACCAAGACCAAGCTGTCCGCACAAAGCAAATTTATTTGCCCCAGAGGGACAAAGACAGGGGATAGGAGATAGGGAATAGGGGAAAGGGGGAAGCAAGAAAGAGGGGGGATGGGAGGTATATTTACCCCAGAGGGATAAAGGATTGCCTCTGGATAAAGTGGCAGGCAGCAGACGTGACCCATAGGCAAATGGCAGTTTATAAAGGGGAAAGGGGAAAGCCCTATACTAGGAGGAGCACGTTTGCTTTGATTGGGCATGCTAATTAGCTGAGTCAAAGTGGGGTTTGATTGCTGGACTTCAATACTTAGATAGCTAGACCTTGGTGATCAGCTTTATGTGGAGGAAGTGGTCAAATAAGGGAATAGACCTTGGTGGCTAGCTTTAGGGATGTAATCTATGGTTTTCGAAAGGGACAGGGAAGGGGGAAGGGCAAGGCCTGCCAGGGCCATGTTTGCCATGATCCAGCCCACTAGCACCTTTTAAAATGGTATTTCAGTAGGAATAGAGAATGGAAGACCTACATTTAAATACTTTAGACTAAAGAAAAACAAAACAAAGTAATAATTTAAAAGGGATAAAGATGAACTTAGTTGAGGTAGAACAACAACCCCAAAAAACAGGGAACCATGGTTATAAACATGTTCAACATGAATGATGCCTATGGGTAGTATTGCTGCAGAATGGATAAGGCAGATAGATCATGACCAGTGTGCTGTGCAGTCTTTGCCAAAATTCTTTCCACCCTACCCAGCTGTGACTCATTATGAGGCAGTCCAGATGTGGGTAGTGACCTTTGGAATGAGTACGAAGACTCTCAGAGGCACCAGGGCTCGCAAGCACTGGAAAACGGTTTCTTTTTGGTGATACAAAAAGGAGTGTGAATTGATTGGGCTGGAGAAGAGAAGGGAGAATGTGGTTCAGTCACTGCTGTTGTATGGCTTTCTCCCCCCAGGAGGAGATGGGAACGGCTGTCTATTCACCTTAAATACCAAAGTGGCAACAGAGCAAAGAAATGACTCCACCCGAGTCTAACTTAGGGAACTACTGAGTTTACTGCTGTTACTTGTAGCATATAAGAAATCCCAGGAAGATGGACTATTGAAAAGCCCATCCAACTGTATCATGGGTACTCCTTTATAACTTGTAAGCATCTTGTGTGATTAGAGTCTCCTTTCCCTGGCAATTGTTGACTGCTTTTACTGGTGAGGTTACCCATGAATGTTCTGGGCTTCTGGACTTTTGTGGAGTCTTGAAAGTTTCATTTATTTCTCTGGTCTCAGGAGTCTACCTTCTTCTATCAGGGGATGTTTCAATTCAGAGGATGTAGCTACACAACACATCCGCAAGGTTAGGGTGTGCTTTCGTGCTGAAGGTAATGCTACACACCTCCTTTGTTCTAAGTGGGAGAAGCTGAAGCAGGTGAGCTCCAGAGAAAGTGACGGAGATTTGACTGTGCACTGGAACCACTACCTGGGTGCTCAAACGTGAGCATCATCTACTGAGGGATGGCGAGATGCTTTGATCCGAGCTGATAACTAAGTAGAGCAAAGGCAAATACTGTCTCTGGCTCCTCTCAAGATGAGCTGAGAAGCAGGGCTGTGACTATCTAGACACTCACATCCTCATCCTCACCCCTACTTCCTCTGGGGTACTTTCTTTCATCAGGAGAGGGGAATATCACAGAACAGAAGGGCCAAAAGTTCTTTGGGGGTGCTAAAAGCAAACACTTCAAAACCACTGAAGGTGTCAAGTCTTTTTTCTTCCTCTGAGCGTTGCTTTCTCAGACTTGCCACCCTGATTTTTATCTATTGCCTTGATGAGTTTGCATTATCTGACATGTAGGAAATTCCAGTTTTAGACTTCCTTAGAGCAAGAGGTTAAAATGATGGACCACACTATTGACTCTAGTTCCAAATTCACAGACAAGACTCCATGATGTCTGAATTGGGTCAACCCTTCCATGGACTAGAGTGGGAAGTACTTGGGCTGAGGATGGTCAGAAGATCTACAAACCAAGGTGGTCATGTGATCTGGGTGATATTTCTAAAGTTTGTAGGTTGGAGTCCTAACCTTCACTGACTCAGAATATGACTCTATTTGGAGATGGCATTTGAAGAAATAAGTTAAAATGTGGTGTCAGGATGGACTCTAATTCAACTGGACTAGTATCAGTCTTTCTTTCTTTCCTTCCTTCCTTCCTTCCTTCCTTCCTTCCTGCTCTCTTTCTTTTTTTCTTTCTTTATTCCTCTCTCTTTTTCTTTCTCTCAACCCCCCCTCTCTCTTCCTTCCTTTGTTCCTTTCTCTCCCTCTTTCTTTTCTCTCTCTCCCTCTCTCTCTCCTTTCTATTTTATAATTCTATATAATTCTAAGCTTAGAACCTAGGATCCCTGTGACTAGGTGAAGCTTTCTTACTGACTGCACCTCTAGGCCATGAGTGGACTAAGTCTTTCTAAGAAAAAGGCAAAAAAAAAAAACCCTCAAAAAAGCAGGAATTCATGTATGCTGAAAAAGTCCCTGTATAGATAAGGCAAGAAAGAGCCTTTCTGTAGGCCAGGTAGAAATCTCAGAAGAATCCAAACTTTCCAAATTGCTTATTGTGGAAAAATACTCTTGTTTAAGGCTTATGGCCTACAGCTGTTCAGTCCCAAAGAAATACACAGGAGTCTACATTAATTATAAACTTGTTGGCCTATTAGCTCAGGCTTCTAATTAACTCTTAGAACTTACATTACATTCATGTCTATGTTAGCTGTGTGGCTTGGTATCTTTTATCAGTGAGGCATTCTCATTTTGCTCCTCTTTGTCTGGGTGACGACGGCAGACTGAGTCTTTCCTCTTCCCAGAATGCTCTTGTTCTTGTTGCCCCACCTCTACTTCCTCCCTGGCTACTGACCAATCAGTGTTTTATTTATTTAAACAATACAAGTGACAGGGTTCAAGACCATTGTCCCAGAGCACAGCAGTGTTCCTAAATCATTGCTATACTCGTGGTTAGAGTAGAAACTCCAGGCAAGAGGAAGCAACAGTGATTTTGCAGTTCCATTCTGGCTGTTGCAATAGAAGAATCTACCAGAACCATGGCCATTTCTTCCCTTTCCACACCTCACCAGGAGTCAGAACTGTGAATCTTTTTCTTGTTCTGTTGTCACCCCTGTAACTACTGCTGGTGGAGCTGTGTTCTAGGTTCACAACCTCTCTGCCGTGAATGTCAGTGAAGATGGTATTCCTGCTGGCTTTGCGGTGCTTGGAGGGATTTAAACCTACTGGGACCCTTTGCCCTGACGCGAGCACATTGCTTTCTTAATTTTCTGCTTGATTTGGACCAGGACAGGCTAAGCTGGGATTGATGGGCAGTGAAAGCCCAGCTGTTGGCATTAATGCATCTCACCTTCTAACTCCATGGCTACACAGAGTCTTCTCCATTGCTAAAAACCTTTCTAAAGGCTTAGAGACAAGGCTAGATATTTCAACTGTTGTTTACAGAGGCTGGGAATATCTTTGATGTGTTGTGAGCAAACCATTCAATTCAACACTATTTTCTAACATACCAGAACCAAAGTAAGATTTCTTTTCTCTGATTTTATTTGGAAAAATAACTCTAATATCCTAAAATTGCTGTTGACTTTTTACTTGGATGATCACCACCTATCTGAAATACCCCAGATCAGAAATATATTTAGAATTTGGATTTGCTGTAGGAGTGAAAGTTATAATATTTTAATGTACATAGTGAGCTATTTCAGGAATGGGACACAAGCCTAAATGCAAAATTCAGTCATGTTTCCTATACATGTGCTACCATAGCCTGGAGACAATTTCATGCTGTATTTGAAATCATTTGTATATGAAATAAATTTTCATATTAAGGAATTTTCTGCTTGTGATATTATGTAAGCATCCTAAAATTTTGTGAATTTTAACATTTTGGATTTCAGATTGTTAGGTGAGGGATCTTCAATCTGTGTTTTCAAATATAATCCTGGATTTTTTTTCTCCTCTTCCTTCTCTCTCTCTCTCTCTCTCTCTCTCTCTCTCTCTCTCTCTCTCTCTCTGTTTATCTCTCTCTGTTTCTCTCTCTGTTTCTCTGTCTCTGTCTCTCTCTGTCTCTCTCTGTCTCTCGTGTGTGTGTGTGTGTGTGTGTGTGTGTGTGTGTGTGTGTGTGTCTGTGAGTGTGTACTGGATACTGAATCCAGAGCCTTATCCATCCTAGGCTAGTGTACACTGAGCTACTCCTCCAGATGTCATTATTTCACTTAATAGTCTAACATACAGTTTTTAAATAAAGCAACAAAGGCTTTGAGTTTAAATTACACCCAAATTTTAAAGTTTGTGACTAGTACAAGCTGACCCCATTTCTAACAAGCCCACCAGTTTAGATTGGCATCTCCAGGCTTTCAATACACCAGTGCTGAATTGACTGGATTAAATAGCCGTTCTATTACAGAGACCTAACACACGCTGAGTCTATTCATGCAATAGACCCTGTCATGAATACTGCTACTACTGCAGCTGCAACCAACTTCTATCCCAAATTCCTAGCCAAGAAGGTTACTGAACAGAGCTTCGGGGAGATTCAAAGCCCACAAGTGTCATTAAGGATTAAGGTATATAGCTAATCTTGGCTCAGCCGTGCTATAGCTTAAAAAGGTGAGGTGTTGGATGCATTTGCCATGCTAAGGAGAGAACAGCCGAATGTTAACCAGAACATAAATCATGCTGACAGATGGTCTGCCTGGCTTGGTCTCTTAAACAGCCTCTTCCTCTCTTACCAGCACGTTATTGTGTACCTATTAGTACAAAGAGAATAACATAAGATACGGTGGGCTTAGGTGGGAACCAGGGCAGCCTTTTAATATCTGGAAGGAAAGGTTAGGCTCCACAATTATAATTGCCTTTGGTCTGCTAGCCCAGAAAACCATCCCCTTTCTTTGTAACACAGCAGCCCACCCCATCAGTACACTTAAAATATATGCTCACATTCTGCCTGGCAACCAGGATAGCTCGCAATCACAGCCTCACACACAGCACTGGAAATGGCTACCGCCAACCAGTCAGATAAGCATTCACTCTGAGGGTAGCTGCTGTCCCTTGACTTTATTTTTGTTGGCTCAGTGGGCTGATTCTAATTTGGACTAGGCAAAATTTAGCTTGTCTGAGGCTGGTGGGCAGGTGTTGATTTTTGTAACTGGGCTTTTTGAATTCTTGGGCTATCTAGATTTTCCAGGCTGCCATCACCTTACCAGGAAACTGTTTTGTTTTGTAGCAATGTGGTGTCTTGGCAAATCCTTTCATGTAATGGTTTGATTGACAGTGCCTTGACTAGGGTGTGTGTGTGTGTGTGTGTGTGTTTGTGCATGTGTTTGTGTACACGTATGTGAGTTAATCTCACACACAGGTAGAAAAAGATGACCTCACTCACAAATCATGATGGTGAGGAAGAATAGAACAAAGAAACCCATGATAAAGAAGTTAAACAGGGTGAGCAAACAGGGAGAAAATGTGACAGTTTCTTTCTTCCTCTTTCACGAGCACCCACTCAATGCTGAGCTGTCATCACGCATCTCACTGAATTCTTAGACCTAGAATTTGAGGTTAGCTTCATAGCTGCTTCATGGACAAGGAGACAGAGCCAAAGTCATGCTGATTATAAATGGTGCTGGGAACCAATATAGGCTAATCACACCCCAATACTCACACCTCTGTCTTCTATGATGAACTGTCACATTTTTTTTTTTGCAACACATTCTGCTTTTCCTTTTCAGAAAAACAAACTGATCAGTAGTGAGGGGAGGTGAAATGCTAGAAGTGATCAACAATGTCTCCTTTCCTGTTGTGTTCAATGGACATTTATATGCCAAGGCACTCAATGCTCTTCATTGATTCTTAGAGTACCCAAACTCAATACTCTTGATATATTCTACAACTCCAAGAAGGAAGTTATCCACCCATGAGAGCATCCTCTGTCTGGAGACCCAAGGCACTCCTATTTCTTTCATGGGATAGAGGGGTTCAAGGTAAAGCCAATTGCTTATAAAAACCCAAGATGTGTAATGTGGTGACACATTTCTGGCTTGTTTTAAATGAAGTCTTCATGGTTTGTTAATATTTTAGTCTTCCAAGTCTTGCAAGATTGGGAAATGAGCCAAGATAATTTATAATCTTGATGACAAGAGTCCTGGGACTGGACAAAATTCTGATACTGTTTTGGCCTAAAATATTAGTATCCAATCCCCTGAAGATCTGAGTACAGATGGCAGAATAGACCTCAGGGGCATAGCCTAGAGACTATTTACTGATTTAACCAATCTGCAGTGCAATAGCTTCTTTAAAAATTCATATGCCCTTGTGTTCAAGAGCCTCCCCCCAAAGTGTCCTGAAAGAGATTAGGCAGTTGGGGGGATGGATATCAAGAGGCAGGGAGACACTCCCTTGGAAGAATTTATATCTCTGTGGCTGAGCAGAAGACTATGGGAGCAGCAGAAGGGTGGGAGGAAGAGTGAAGGAGGAAAATTTGTAGACATGACAGGTTATTTTGGGTTTTCCATGATGTCATTGTATATGTTTAAAGCCTAATTTATGAAATGGTTTTATATTTTATGATTTCTTTTTTATTTTCTAGTATAACTACAATTTGTTCAAAGTAGAACAAACACTTTTGAAAAATCACCCATCCTAACAATTAAAATTAGATATTAAAGTTTGGCTGATGGCTGCTTATTGGCACACAGAAGAATTCCTCTTTGTTATAGCCAAACTCACTGAGGTCACTGCATTTTCTCTACTTGCCCAGGTAGCTGCATAGTTGCATTTTTATAACTAACCCAGTTAGCTGCTGAGAATGAAAACTACCCAACTGAAGAAGGCTGACAGCACTTGGGTTGTGTTCCTTTCTTCCCGGTATTCTTCTTGTTTTTCCAGAGTCCTCACTGCCACTGGGCAACACCAACAAGTTACAAACACCTCCTCCCCATTGCAAATGCATGGTGCTCCTCATATCATTGGTAGACATTGGTCTTTTCAGAGAGTACTATGGGATCTATTTCCCAGTGTCATTGCAGGTAGTCTTCTATTACTGAAGACAGAGGTGGTAATTTCGTGGCAGTCCCCAAGTAGGAATAGCAAGGCTAGACCATTCTTTGGGATTTGCAGGAAACTCTTGAAAAGCTGTTATCGCTGAGACAGTTGCCACTTTTTAAGGTGGAAACAGTAATGATAATTAACAAGCTTATTGTTAAGATGATGTGAGTTGTTGCTTGGCAAACGCCTGGCATCTACGAGATTCTTGGCAACAGGTCTGATGTCCTTGGAAATATAACAACTTTGATTCCACTCTGTTTTCAAGAGGTATGCTGAAAGCCTAATTCCAGATGCATGCAGACATGTGCAGAAAGAGATGTAAGCTTACCACAGTATCACCTCTAATTGAAAACATTAATTACTGAAGAATATGGGAATGGTTAACAATGAAGTCACTACCACACTCCAAAGTCACTAAAAATTACTTGGTATGATTTTATTTGGTGAAAAGAAAAAGAAAAGTTCGATATAGGTTATGCCATATGGAATAGGTTGCTAATCAAAGATAGTGTTAGTTACAGTTCCAGATATTAATGCAGGTGTATGAAGCCAGGTAGGATATCCAGCCAAAGTCATTGAAAGGCACTTCATAAAAATACAGACCCTCGACAAACTGCACAAGTTATAAACTTCTGGTTTTGTTTTCTAAACCAGAAGGTATAGATATTAGAAAATTATCTCTAATTTTGTTGATAGAAATTTTAATAAAAATCTTGGAGAAAAACATTTTGTTTTCTTGAGACAGGCTCTCTAACTCAGGCTGGTCTGGAAGTGAGGTAGCTGTTGAGTTCACAGACCTTGATTTAGCTTCTTAAGTGCTGGGAATGTCTTTACAGACTCACCCAGAAGAATATTTGACTACTCTCAAAGACCTGTTTCAATGTAATGAAGCAGACATTCAAGATTAAGTGCCATACTCTCAGGCTAAAGCAACCCTAGCATTTTGTTTGTTTTGTGATGCTGGAGATTGAATGCAGGATTTTGTGCAGCTAAGGTGAGCATCCTACCATTGAGCTGTATTCCTGTGAAACTTACAAATCTTGAAATGGAGACTTCTGTTTCTTTTTTAAAATAAGCACTTCAAAATGAATGTGAACATTCATTGCTTTGTATGACTTAAAGCCCCTACACGTGTACATCATTAAAGGCATTCGCTCCAGATCGTTCAGCACCTGTTTATAAAGGATTTTCCTGGTGCTAGCACCTTGCTTGTTCCATCACAGGAACCATCTCTCAGAATTTAGAGGGTAATGTAGCACCCCTAATCAAAGAAAAGGAAAATGGGCAGTGCATTTGGTTGTCTCTCTGGACAGGATGAGAATTGAGGCTTCTGTCTCTAACATTGCATGTCACTTCTGCCCTGTGGCCAGCAGCTGAGTCAAAGCTTTAGGACAGATCTTAGTTCCATCATCCATGTTCATCAGCCTTCCTCCTCAATACAAATCACTCCAACTAAACACATGTATCCGAAGTAAAAATCAATTTGACTTCTAATACAGCTTTAAGAAAAGTCTCACTACTTCTGTCTGTAATCAGCTTACTGCTGCTAAACCTTACCCATAGGAAAATTTTGGAGCTACCCAAAATATAGAAGGAAGTCAGATTGTGTTTGTTAATTTAACTGTCAACTTAACACAGCCAAGCATCATCTGGGAATAAAGTCTTTATGAATAATTGTCTACGTTAGGCTGGTATGTGGATGACTGTCTTGATTGCTAATGGAGGTGAGAACTAGCCCATTGTGGGTGGAACCACTTCCTAGGTCTTAAACAGTGTGAGAGGGGATAGGTGCAGAAAGCAGCAAGAATCCACGTACTCTTCCTGTTTGAATGTGAACCTGATGTTTAGCTCTCGCCTTGTCTTCTCCAACATAGTTGGCTGGAACCTGGAAGTGTAAACCGAAACATTCTTTCCTCCCCTAACTTACTTTTGGGTCAGGGTACTTTAACACAGTAACAGAAATAAAACTAAGACAAAAGTTAACCTAATGTAATTTAATAATTTAAGTAGTTTTGTGTTTAAGTTTACTTTGTTTGTTACACTGGTGTGGTCTAACAACAGAATGCTGTTTGTGGTCTCATACAGAGAAAAGGAGACTCTTGACTTGTTCACATTAGTAAGATTTTTTGTTGCATTATATTAGTAAGATTTGTTGTTATATGTAGTAAGAAATTTGTGTGACAATATTCTTGAGCAAAATAAGTTCAGGGAGGAAAGATGGATCTTCAGTCAATTTTTGATATTTCATTGCATCGTTATTGGCAAGGCAGAGTGGCATGCAACATGGTATTCAAGAAGCAGAACTAGAGAAGAAACATGCTGATGGGTTTCCTTTTGCTTACTCTTTTTCATCTGGGGCTCCCATACTCTCTTAACTACTTTGGAAATGCCTTTATAGACTTACCCAGATGAGCATTTGACTGATCTCATAGGGAGGCTTGCTTCAATGTAATCAAGTTGACAGTCCAGATTAACCATTAGACTCTTTCGAAAGAAGAAGGTGTCTACTGCAAAGTATAATATAGAATAATGTGTGGTTGGTAAAGTTCTTTAAGGATGTCCAACAGGCTGAAAGAGGCATCCTTTATCCCTTTTTCTACTCTGCTTCACAGCATTTAGGGTGTTTCTGAAGTGCATCAGGATACACAATGCCAACCATCTGCAAGAGAAGTTGACAGGGAGAGAGGAATTTGTTTCTTAAGTCAGGTGTATTTTTCTTAAGAGGGTTTTAGAGGAAGTTTTAAATAACCGTGTTTGTATGCATCAGAAAAGGAAGTGCTGGTCAGAAGGTATGAGTAGTTCTGATGATACTAGATGGTGGAGAAGCAAGAGAGTGGGTAAGGAAAAACACGGCACACTGCAGGGCAGATAACGACTCTGGCAATTTTTTGATGCAGAAAGAAGTTGAGAACACACGGCTTCAAACTGCTATTGGAGGTGAGTGGGAGTATTTTTCTTGGGAAGGGTTCTTTTTTGTGGCTGTAAATATATCAGAAACCAATATAAGTTTTAAAAAAAGCAGTAATACCAAATATGCTAACAAAAAAGGCACACTAGCACATTAAAAGGTAGCATCAAATGTGCTAGACATAACTAACCATTCCTACAAAATTTCAACCTTTATGAGCATAAATCTGCCAAATGCAACCTGCTTGTGGGAGCTAAGTTGTAGCTGAGCAGTTTTATGGTGATGGTCCTGGGGCTTCAATTGTCCCCTATAACCAGACAGACATCAGGTCTACCTGATTTTTCACTATTGTAGAGTAGAACAAACGTTTTAAAGGGAAGTGAGAGTTGAAAATTTATTAAAGTCATAATGCGTTGTTCTTTATGGATACTTTCACTGTAACTTAATGGCTTCCACAATATAATTACATTTTATAAAACGGATCGTACACCTCTTTTTAGTGATGTTCACCTTTTGTATAATTATAGCTTCCTCATAGTGATGAGTTGGAAGCTTCTGTGTTGAAATTGACCTATATGGGTAGGCAATGTAGAATGTTCATTTGCCCAAATTAGTTTTGTTCTCAGTAGCCACCACAGTATAAGTTCAAAATCATTAATACAAATAACAATAGTATCTATATGTATTGAGCCCATGTCACACCTTACACTGTCTCAATGGAAAGTCTAAGGATTAGTACTACACATATGTTATTTTATTATCAACCATTGAGGTAGTGTCATTATTATTTCTGCCTTTCCTAGACAAGAAACTGATATTTGAACAGGTTGTTTTAATTTAGGACCACACAGCCATTGAGAGTGGATTTGACTTCAAACATCTCATATTAGACTCTAAGCTCTTCATTCTAAGAACTACGTGAAAGAATAAAATTATTTGAATAATTCCTTTCATTGTTATTTCATTTGGAACAAAGGAGATTTGTTAATTATTAGATTTATTAGCCAACGTGGGTAGGCAGACCCACGGTATTTGTGTGGTATGAAAGTACTCTGTTTTTTATTCAGTTTATATTTTGTGAGCCAGAGGCATAGAATCTTTGCAGTACCAGGGGATGTTCAACTGCAGCGAATTGAGATAAAGCATCACTGTCTTGGGAGTAATGGACGCTCCAGCAAGGGCAATTTCTCATCCAGTGAGGTTTTAGGTTGTTTCACCCGCTATCCTTGTTGTGGTGTACATGCTTGGTAAAGAACTTTATGATATGTGCTGTATTCTCTCTCGGGGAAGACTGGTCAGGCAGTCCAATTATGGAACTCTGCAAAAGCCTGGAACCCAAATTTAGAGCATGGCCTGAGCCTGTGTCTCTATTTGTTGCCAAGCTGACAGTACATTAACTTTTGTATGAAAAAGCATATGTGTGGGGTCCATGAAGGACTATATAAGCAAGGAATCTGTCCGTTTTCTCTTTTGATTAGTCAATCACTCATCTGCATTCATTGATACTACATTTGCAATTTCAACCATTAATGGATTAAAAACAGCTGTAAAAATGTGTATTTTATTGAACACATGCAGACGTCTTTCTCACCATCCTTCCCTACCAGAAACAAGATAGCAACTGTTCATAAAGGACAGTTCAATTTACAATACATTAGCTATTACAAGTAGCCTAGAGATGGTGCAGAATGCACAGAAGGCTGTGTCCAGGCTATGTGCAAATGCTGCTATATCTTATAAAGTATTTGAGCATCCATGGAGTTTTGTTTGTAATAGAGAATGTTGAAGTGAGAACCAATAAATGGTAGATATTGTGATTTCCTTAAAAATAGAAACCTTATCATTTTCTTTGGAATGGGCATTTTATGATGTTAGTTAGTGAACTGTTATTTTCTGCTATTTTATTATTAGTGCATGTAAGTACATGCATGTGCCTGTACATATATTCATGATGCATTATGGGGCATGCCTGCCACAGCCTGTGGGTGGTGGTCAGAGGACAACTTTGTATAGTTGGTTCTCTCCTTCCACCTTTATGTAGGTCCTGGAGATCAAACCCAGGTTACCAGGTTTGTGTGACAAACACCTTTACCTCCTGAGCCATATTGCTGTCCTCGGGAACTCTTTTTAAGCACACGCACACAGTGAGAGCAGGAGGTGCAGCTAAATCAGAAGCATTTCATGCGGAAGCCCTGATGGGTTGGTTAACCACATCACAGCATTGTCGATGTCCGTGCCTTAGTCTCACCTTCTTTAACCCCCGACAGCTGCTTTTCTATTCAGTTGAGACGTCTAAAAGCATGACATTTCCTCAATGATAGATTTGCTGTAGATAAAATGACAGCCTGGAGGGTCATTTAAAGCTCAAATAAATAAATTAAGAAAAAAAAATTCTTATAAAAAAAAAAATAAAGCTCAACTCATGGTGTTTATCAATCTTTTTTTTTCTGTGTTTTGGATTGTCCACCTAGGTTTCTGGTGGACCATGATATTAATTAACTTATTTATCTATTTATTATTTATTTATTGTCGACCATGCTATTTCTAAGGCACCCGCATATCCACAGTATGAAAGGCTATGACGGGAAGGTTCATGTGCCGAAGAGCACGGTAGTCACTAGCACGAGGTGATGGACAGTGAAGATTTAAGTATTACTAAAACATCTTTTCCTCAACCTTTCCTTGGGGAAACCCCACAGCTGATAACCATAGCTGAGTAGACCTGAATGGGTAGAAACAATAAACCTACTCTATTTTCCTACTTCTCTCTTTGAAGCTATTTCCTACTCATTCTGAATATTTTTATCTGTGCTAAGATGTCCTTTATTTTCCCCATTAGTTTCCAAAATATGAATATCATTGTTTCTGCAAAGCATAAATTATGTACCACTGATTATAGGAGTTTAAGCAGTAGAGAGATGCAGAAGGTAGAAATGGCCATTTTTTTGAAAACTCATTCACCACAAATATAATAATAGTAATGAGAATCAAAATAACATTTATTGAGTGTGTCCTAGCTAGCTTTAATTTTTGACTTGACACAGCCAGTGTCATCTGAGAAGAAAGCCTACAGCAAGTAATTTCCCAGATCAGATTGGCCTGAGGGGGATTAACTTGATTATTAATTGTTAAAGAAGGGTACAGCCCATTGTGTGATAGCATCCCTAGGCATATATAAGAAGGCCAGCTAAGCCTAAGTATATGATTGAGGGAAAGCTGGAAATCAGTGTTCCTCCAGGGTTTCTGGTTCAAGCTCTTGTTTGAGTTTCTACTCTGACTTAGCACAATGATGAATCATAACCTTTAAGTCAAAATAAACCTTTCCCTCCCTTGCTTTGGTCAGAAAGTTTTCTCATAGCAAAGAGCTGAAACTAGAATGTACTGGTAAGTGGAAGCTAAGCTTTTCATGCATATTAGCACATAATAACACACACAAAGATACATATGTTCAAACATACACATAGGCATATATATATATATATACACACAAACTACACATAGATACACACATAGCACATAGACACATGCATAACACATAGACACATACACATAGCCACACAATGCACACACATACACATACACAGGCATGCATGCACACACACCATGCACATACATGTTTCACAGTAATTCCATGACATAAGTGCAATGTAAGGTTAGTACATGAGAGACCCATGGCTGGAAAGGCAAGATGGCTGTACAATGTAGGATAAGGAAGACAGATCCATTTACTTATTAAAATTGCAAAGTCTGTGTTGTATGGTATTTCGTCAAATCAGGACTCATCAGCACTGAAAGGGTTAAAGAAGAGAGGAAAAAGAAAGGTAAGCTGTGCACTTCCAAGGGTTTTATTTTAACTTAAAAATATATACTTATCCCAATGTGGTGGCATATATTTATAGTCCCAGCACTTGGGATGCTGAGACAGGAGAACAGTCATGAGTTTCCTTACCTGGAAAGACCCTATCTCAAGAACACTAAAGAAGAAAGTGTGCATTCATGCTGGAATTCCTTAGTTATTATGTAACAGTAGGCCGGCGCAGAATATAGAATCAATTGTTTTATTACAGCAAGACAATTACGAAGCGAAGCACAATTAATAAAAACTCAGAGACAAGTATTAGGGTTCAACCTGAAGACCAGAAAAATAAAGCAGCCAGCCACTGGCTCTTACCTCGACCTCAGTCCAAAAATGTGATCTTGTTTCCAGAAAACTTCAGAAAGAAACAGATTGAGAGCTGTCTCCTCCTGTTTTATAATCCTTTTTAGTTTTTGGATTAAGGGTGTGCACCACTGCAGCCTGATTTTTATGGCAAGCTAGTGTAGGATTAAAGGTGTGTGTCATTGCTGTCTGGTGTGTAAGGCTGCCTAGTGTGGCTCTTTTACTCTCTGATCCTTAGGCAAGCTTTATTTATTAAAATACAAATGAAATGCCACTACAGTAAAGGCAGCATTTTTCTTTGTAGTTTATGTTTTTTCTTGTTGATATAATTTTAAAAGAAAATTATGAGAGATACCAAACTGGTTGTTACCAGTATGGGACAAAGCTTTTTAATCCTGGGAATGGTAAAGTCAGAATTGCCTGGGACTTGCTAACTACAGGCCTGTGTATAATTATACAGAATGGATTTAAGGGTGATTAGTGATGTTAGTGTCAGTGAGGAACTCTACAGTGTGGTTATCAAAGGTGCTCAGTCACCTTACAGAAGTTGCTTAGCACAGGGACCCAAGACCTGCTCCATCATATCTAAGAATACATGCTGATCAAATCTGATCTGCCTGATTATTTGCAAAAGCTTCATAATTTGAATTATTTGTATCTAAATTTGTCTATGGTTCCAGTTTCTGACTTTAAAACATGAATAGAAGGTTAGGAGCACTCAGAAATGAGAGAGCATGTACTTACTATGATGTTAGCATTTGCTGTCCTCCTTCACAAACAAGATAGATGATGATAGATAGATAGATAGATAGATAGATAGATAGATAGATAGATAGATAGAGATAGATAATAGGTAGATACACTAATGAAACAAAGTAAGTCTTCAAAGCTGAATTTAAAGTCATACAGTGAATTTTCCCAAAGAAGAATTTCTGAAGCTGCCTCCTTGAGTCTGGGCTCATACATCAGCTGCCGAGCTGCTGGGCTGCCAGACCACTGGGTTGCTGGGTTGCTGGACCACTGGGCCGCCAGGCTGCTAAGCTACTTGACCACTGGGCTGCCGGGCTGCCAGGCTACTGGACAAGGGGAAACAGCTGACTCAAACTTGCTTTTGATAGAAAGTGCTAGTTTAGTTTTCATGGTGTTGGTGTTTCTCAGCATGTGACATATGGACCATGTGTTATAAGATACTAGCTTAGTGACTCACTGTGCAGGTTTGGGAATTCAATAGCTTTAGGAATGGGTCCTAGGACTCATGAAGCTGGTATGAACAAAGCAAAATTCGAGAAAGTCATGCCATATCTGTAAGACCTTGCATAATCTGATCTTACCCACTGTTTACACAAATAAACAGAAAATGCCTTGGACCTGCAGTATTAATTCTGATTTCATCCTTAGTTCTTATTCTTGGAAGGTGTGCCCTCACGGTTTCCTGTACTAGGCTGCTGGGAAATCCCTCCAACCTCTTTTCATACCTGTTTCTCTCCGATTTCCTTGGTTCCCCCGTCCCCTATATACTGAACTTCTGAGCATACACCATCCAAACGTGTAATTACATTTTCACCCATGTGTATCTCAGGACAAATCAGGAGGTTTTATTCACCTGTATTTTCCCAGCCTCACTCTCCATGCTTGGCAAATACCACTCAATAAATATTTGCTGGACGAGCGAGCAAATACCCCGGCAAACACAATTTCCATTCCGTATCCCACCATGCTCAGGCTGGAAGCATGGCTGAGTTAGCTGCCTTGCTTTTCCCCGGGTGTGCAATGCTTTCTTTCAATCCCAGGTAGAGGAGATGGAGAAGAGGTTTTCTTCACGAACCACCTTTGCAAACCTTCTACCAGTTTTGAAAGAGGGATAAAAGGCCTCTGAGTAGCCAGCTCTTGCCTTTGTTACTACTTTCCTTTTACAGATAAGGGCGGAGGAGGATTTTCTGTATGTCTCACTGCAGACTTTGATCTCACTCGGTTGATGTGAATGATACCTTGTCCACTGCACATTACTCGGGACTTATATAAAGCAATAAAGAGACATCTGTGAGGCAGCAGCCGGGTGACGCTGAGGAAATGTATGGGCTTATGTCATTAGGTGTAATGTATTCTCAGCAGATACTGGGCTGCGTGCATAATGTGATTCTTGGAGTACCAGTGCAGCTACTTGGTTACAGTAGGTGATTGCATTATTTTGCCACTTTCAGACTTTTTAAAGGGAAGCCTGCGCTCTCTTATTGGATTTGTGATTCCAACTCAGATTCAGCACATTTCCCCAGGGTCACCTTCCATCGGGCCATGCATCTCATTGGCCCTGCCTGACAGCCTGACCCAAAATGCTTCCGAGCAAGTGCCTGAGCATGCCCTTTGTGGTCACAGAGACTGCTTGGAGAAGCAAGAAGAAAGTCCTTGGAGAACACAGAATCTGATTTTGTAGTTCCCTCTGGCAGGTTTCCCAAAGGAAGCAGGGAGATACTGGTGATAGTGTTAGGTGAGTCAAAGATGCAAATTTACATTTTGGCTTGAATACTTATTAGGATAAAATACGAATGCCCTGAGAGAGAAGATTTCATGGATTTGACATTTGTAGAGAAGTTAAGGCGCCTACTCCGGTTTAGAAGTGAAATAACTCACCCTCCACCTTTGGGGGGTCAACCGAGTGCAACAGCAATAACCTATATTAGCGGTTCTCAACCTATGGGTCGCAGCTTACATGAATTACAGGTATTTTTAGTTAGATAGTTAATACTCTGAATCCTTGGGACTTTTTCAGGCATCTTTACTGTTATTCTACCTTTTCCCTCCTTCTGTATTTCTTGGCCTGCTTCCTCCCTACTTAAATCCCCACCTCCTTTTTTCTCATTTACTTGCTCAGCTTACAGTAGCTCGCTGTTCTCACCGCTGCATCCCCATTCCCCCTTCCCTGACAGGTCATGTCCTCATTTCTGAAGACTTGGAGCTAGGAACCTCATGAGAGAGAACAGTCAACATTTATCTTTCTGGGTCCGAGTTACCTCTTTCAATGTGACTTTTTTTGTGTATGTGTGCTATCCCACTTACCTACACATTTTGCTTTTCTTTACAGATGAATAGTATTATATAGTGTTTATGTACAATATTTTCATTATTCATTCATCAGTTGAAGGACACATCTGGGTTGTTTCCATTTTCTGGCTGTTGTGACTAGCCAACAAAGGGGAAGTTCAGGAAGCCCCAACTCTACACAAAGAACTGCAGACAATGAAGGAAGGCATGATAAGGCTGTGAGTTTGACTCAGACAGCTATTTTCTGATGAATAGCCTGCAAATACTGTTCACTGGATAAGTTATGTTGGGGGGGTTGGAAGGTTCAACAACAGGCATTTGGGGAAGTTTCCTGAATCTCTGGAAAGACCGTGGCCTCTTCTGTCATCTCGTAGGGAACTCTTCTTCAGCCTCACTGGTGTCGCAGTAAAAATGAGTGACTGCTTTGGGTAAGATTTTTAGGTCTCTTCATAGATCCCCCCCCCCACACACACAACAGGCCATCTCTTACAAGACTAAGAACAACGAGGAAACTTCATTGGAAAACTGTTGCTTGATTCAAAATGGCTCTGTTGATTTCTCACGACATGAATGTGTGAGGTGCTTGCGAGAACTCTACCAGGGAGATGACATTTTTTTTAAAAGTTACCCTACTATCTATTCTGGTGAGTTTACTTATAAACGTGTGAATACACGAATTCATATTGCTTATATTTCTCAGTGTTATATAAACTTACACTGACGTGAAACTTCTTTTCTCCCTCCCTCCCTTCCTCCTTTTCTTCCTTCCTTCCTTTCTAGCTTCCTTCTTTGCTTCCTCCCTCCCTTCCTGTCTCCTTTATAGACATAGTGCCTCTTTTCAGTGGCGGGGGTAATGACCTATTTCCTAGGACAATAGGAATGAGCTAAATATTGATTAAGTTTCACAACCTGATAAATAAAACCTGGTAATGTCTCAGAAGCCTTTCCTCAGATCTTTGGGGAAATCTCAGAATACCAGTAGCTTCCAATCTCACAGCTGTAATCTTTCTAAATTTAACATGACCTGCATGCTCTATGAAGAGTCTTGTTCTCTGAAACCCCAAGGCTGAAGAGAAAAGGCATTTGGAAGAATGCATTGTAGAGTTTTCCCAGCCTCAATGAAGGTATATGATGTTTCTTACATGCGTTCTTTGCCGCAACTCATTTGCTACTAAGGACAGGAGTGATTTCAGAACTGAAAAATGTTCCTTAAACACTGAAAATGGCAGCTTTTCTCTTCATTTACTTTTTTCCACACTAGCCTTAGGGAAGGGATAGGTCAGACCATAAGTAAGTGATGGGAATCATGCACCTCTTGAGCTTGTTTACTTATTTGCCTGTGCATGTATTAATGTATGTGAACATCTACGTGGGTACACACGGAGGCAAGAAGTGGGCGTCAGATCACTGGGATTCGGAGTTACAGCCATTTGTGGGTGCCCAGGTTGCTATGTTGGGTGCTGTGATCTGTACTTTGGTTGTCATGGTTGTCTAGCAAACATTCCTAACCATTAAGCCATCTCTCTTTTCCCAATTAAGCACATTTCATATATGACACACATTTCAATCCTGAAAAAAAATTGCTGTGTTATATCAATGAATTTGAGAAATTTCTCAAAATTCAGTCACAAAGCTGTTTCAAAACCTTTGATTTTTTTGTTTGTTTTCTAAAGATTCCTGGTATTCATAGTGCACTGTGGAATCTCCACGAAACTGAAAAATACTGACTTAGAAGGCAGTCAGGGAATTGCTCTGAGCACTAGAATGGGCAATAATGTTAATCTGCACCGGGCCCACAGAAACTGGGGCAAGAGAAGAGACTTCTGATGGAAGCTAGGCAGTAAATAACAGTCTAGCATGGTTCGTTCTTCAGTGCCACCTTGATGAGCCGGAGTTCTTTTTCATTCCGTTGACGTGCATCTTTCCGCCTCAGCAATGTAGTAACGTACCCTAATTACTGCTTAGTTTGATTCGACGGCCTTATTCTATTAGATAAGATGTGTTAATTACTCTGACGGCGTTTTGTGGCAATAATGGCTTGGTGTTACATTAATAATTTCGAGATCATGAATAATATGCAGCACCTCTGTGTCTGAGCTGTTCTTAATTTGTTTCAGCAGTGCTGTGTTTAAAATGCAGTTTCAAGCATGTCTTCTCAAAGGAGGAGGGCGATGTGTGGATCGAGCTTTTATTCTGCTCTTAACTCTATCCCCGCCATCCTAGTTAGTGGGATTGTGTACCCAATTAGTGAGGTAAAAATCCAATTTTAGTTTATTTTTAAGAATGCAAGTAAATCAAAACAAAGTCTTTGCTGACAAATGAAGGTGAAGAGTAGAGCGATATAAATTCTGTGAAGTTGTTTTCTTATAATGAAGCCCAGGGGATATAATTTTACATCGGGATTTTTTTTTTAATGCCCTGAGTTTCCTCAGAAAGTCGTGTTTCTCCTTCTAAAACTGTTCTGTTCCTCATCATCTGCATGATAATTGAGCAGTAGACACAGGCTCTGTCTACCTGTTCAGTATCCATTGCTATAGGTGACAGTGCCTTTGTTGACCAGTCATTTCTGAGGGACAGATCGGCACATTCTACTATCCTGGGAACAGGGGCTGTCTGAAGGTGGACTATGATGTAAACTAGTCCATCTATTTTCATCTGAGGGTTCTTAGAGTGACTGGGGAGGGTGTGGACTAAGAACAAGCAACATAAACTTTTAAGTTACTGACAATAATTGTGTCACAGTGGAGGGAAAGTTTACTATCACAGCAGAGAAGCAGGACAGGGAGGAGTCTGAGAGCAATCTGTGCAAACAAAATTTAAGTCCCTGCATACTAGTCAATTGCTGTTTGCTTTTTAACCATTGTGCACTCAAATATTTCAACTACTTTTGTTTTAATCACGTCTGCAGAATTTCTATAACTCACAATAACAGACTAAAGCTACAAATATCTTATAAACTCATACAGGAGTGAGTTTGTAGAATCTCTGTATTTTCCCCAGCATCTCCATTTTGATAGGTGAGATGTATTAGTAGTTAGGCTGTACTACAGAAAAGGTGACAATATAATTCATTTAAGGTAAAACCAAGAGTAAATGAGAGCAGTGTTAGTGTCTCCTAGAAACCAGCCTGCCCCAGTATCTAGACTTTTCCCTGTCCTAGGCATTGGACAGCGCGGGCAATAGAGGCCTCTTTGCACAGACATACAGCACATTTCAGAGCGCTGCGACCGAATCCGCTGTTCTGTTCTTCTTCCTGTCCACAAAGACAGTTTCACAGCCATCGCGTGTACTAAGCTTGCTTCAAAGTGGTGTCGGTTTAGTGTTGCATAGGAATTAAAAGCATAGCCTTGAAAATTAGAGACGTGTTATTAAGGGTGCAGCTCAGCTACTGTGTGATTCACTCCGTTTCAAAGTAGCTCACAGGTGACATGAGGTATCGGTAGCATCAGCCTCATGATGGCTGTGGAAGTCTAATGAGATTAACCAAAAATACTAAACAGTAGCATCTATGGTCTTCCTTACATGCTTAATAATTGTCCCTAGTGGTTGGAATGATGGTGACCCCCCTCTTATCATAATGGAGATGCTGGGGAAGGTCCACAGAGACACTAATTACTCACCCCTGCTTTGGGACATGCATGAGTTTATAAGATATTTCTAGTTTTAGTTAATTGTAAGTTATAAGAAATCTGTAGACATGGTTTAAAACAATGGCAAAAAACATGTACGGATCCTTTTGAATAGAGAAATGTATAGATCTTTAGCCTTACTCCCATGTTTTGAAACTGTATTGAAATAATATGTTGGGAATGGTTGATTTTGCATTGATTTTGAGCCCTGACCCAAACTTTTAGGTTTCTCTCAGTTACTTTTGGAATCTCAGGGGCAACCTCTCTTTCTTGTTCCCAACCTTGGTCTGTGGCTCATTCTCCTTCTCCTCTATTTTTTCTGCTTGTTTTTTCCTCTCTTTTTGCCTTCAGTTTAAGAACAACTTTATCAACCAATACTTACCTCATTTCTATGCAGTCAATATTCATTATCATTACTATCGTTATTATTTCCCAGTCTCCACATTAAAGTCAACTATTTGAAAACCAGAGACATAGTGTCTATTCATTGAAATATTTATCTCGGTACTTCAAGGCTTACAATTTCATATTAATCACTTAATAATAAGGAAGATTAACAGATAGTACTTTGCTATATTTGAAATAAATGATCGAACTCAGCTAAATAGCACCAACATAGTCCTCTGTTAGGCAGTGGCTATGGCAACAGACTGCAGCTTGTCATTCATGGACCGTCAGTGCTCGGCACTGTGACTCACGTAGGTGAGTATCTTGATGTGTTGGCAGAACAATGCTTCAAAGTTGCCACGAACAAAAACACAGGACAAACACTGCATCTTTTTATTCACTTGGAGACTTTTCTACAAATTGCTTTCACAGAGATGGAGAGCAGGGATGGCAGGAGAAACGATGCAGAAGCCCAGCTGACAAAACACAGCCACATGGGAAGATTACTTTCTGGTGCTCCGTACCGCTGCCTGTAATTGACAGTAATTTGTTCTGTATCTTATGAGGACCTAGACATCTTGATTTTCTGTGTCACAATGGACTACACCTATCCGAGGAGAAATGCTAACTTTTCCATGACATACTGGACATATGTATTGAATCGTTACACTTTCTCCATTGGTGTGCGCAATGATTATGCCTGTGTTTAAAAAAACCTGAAAAGGGTGGCAGTGCTAGCCTTTTGTAGCTATGTGCACACAACAAAAACACTATAATTTTAAAATGTAATTTATAGTCTGCATCCTTTAAAATCTAATGCTGGGTTAGTTTTCATTATTATTATTTTAATTTTCTTACTAAACTTTAATTATTTACCATAGCAGATTATTAATCAGTAAACTTTAGTCATACAAAGTGTACTTTGCTCATGGGCGGTATGATTAATTGGCAGCACACACTGGAGCACTGTGAGGGCTTCTCTGGGGTCCAGTTTTGAGAAGCATTGGTCTAGCGAGATGACAATCAATATATTAAGTCTAGGGGGTATGTCAATCACTGTAGTAAATCAAGTCTGACCTACAAGTCTGATTTTCATTTCATGTAATCAGTGCTAGACCAAAACTCTTCCTTCTCTAGTTTCTCAGGTTCTGTCCTTGGGAAATTAGTTATTCGCTGATTTCTCATGCCATGATTACAGTTTTGGTTTCTTAGCCCACATCATTTTGGTTACTTCCTTTCTGAATGACTGATAGTTTGCCTCATATTCTCTGTCTCTGTCTCTGTCTCTGTCTGTCTCTCCGTGTGTGTGTGTGTCTCCATCTTTTTCTTTCCAAGGTCTTATGTGTAGCCAAGGATAATCTTGAACTTATGGACTTGCTGCCTCCACATTCTGAGTGCTGGGCTCACAACTGTTCTTCATGCCTGGCTGCCTGATTATTTTTAAAGAATAAATAAAAATTTGTATCTAACTTTCCATGTTTCCTAATGAGTACTGCAGGCAGAGCCTCAACATGTCTTCATCTTGCCTATTGCTTTTTTAAAAGTTGATTTTAGAATTTCATATATGAGCACTGCATTTATATCCCCCTTCTCTCTCCAGTTCCTCCTTATGTCCTCCCCACTCTTTCTCATATTCATGGCTTCTTATTCCTTAATTATAACTGTTACATGTATATGTGTCTAAGTTTATAAATACATTCTGCTGAGATCATATATTGTTTCTTTTACATACTGAGGGCTGGTATGTTGAGTTGAGATAATCTACCATTTTAGAGAAGACTGATTCTTGCTCTCCCAGAAGTCATCAGTTGCCTGTGGTTCTTCTAAAGGTGAAGCCCTTGGGAATTCCTCTATTTACCCTGCTATATCAACTGGTGTCATTTTTATTTTAGTCCTGTTTAGGCACCCAAATGATTAAGCTTTTTAGTGTGCAACTTTCCTGTTACAATAGAAGACAGCATCATGCCACAGGCGTCCCCACTTGGTCCTCTGGATGCTAACACCTTTTCTTCCCTCTCTCCTGTGATAGTCACTGAGTCTCAGGTATAGAGGTTGTAGTGTTGATGTACCAGTTGAGTCTGGGAACCCCAGAGTTGCTTACTCTCTGCACTTTGACTAGTTGTGGCTATTTCTTTACTCTCTCTTATTAACTGCATATCGTTTCTCCTCATCTAAGCATGAATCAACTATGGAACAATGAGAATTCATAATGTATTTAGTCCTCAGACTCTATAGAAAACCGTAACTGACAAGTGTTATTTCCTTACACCACAGAGCTCCAGGCCTTCCTTTAAGTGACCAATAGAAGCACAACCCATAGTAGTTGTGGCTGGAGATGCTAGCTCAGCGTTTCACAAGGGTTTCCTCACATAGGATGCTTTGTACTGAACAGTACTGAGATAAAACCGTTTTCATTTCTAGGTGAGGATGATGGATAAATGTTCTAGTTCATTGACTTCTCGGCATTAGTGACAGGCAGATTTAATGTGACTTGTTTTTTAGCTGCTTCAAAAGTGAAGGGTTTTATGTTAGCTAAGATTTGTGAATGGTTTTCATAAAGCTCGCCTTAAGAAATATCATTACCTCTTCTACGAAGTGCTTTCTTCCATCCTTTACATTTATTATAGGTGCTAGTACTACACCTGGGTCTACCCAAAGGTCTTTAATGTCTTATTTTCATCTCCTACATTTTCTTTTGCACTTTGCTGCCCTTCCCTTCTCCTTCCTGGATTCTATCCTCACCTCTATTGAGTTGTATGCCCTGTGCTCTCCCTTCCCTGAACTTTCCAACAAGCTCTTCCCTTCTCAGGAACTCTCTTTCCTTTTTTATTGGAGCTATTTATTGCTTAATCTCCAATTATCAATTGGGCCTGTCAGACTTCACTTTGGAGAAGCACTCTACCCAACGGCTTCCAAAACTCCAAGTACTGCTTCCTGTCAAAGCCTCATCACAGTGCCTCATATCTGCTCATTGAATGGCTCAGTACCGTCTCCTCTCAACTCTGTAAGCCATGAATTAAGGAGCTTGGCCCTATTCATGGTCTGATACTCAATGTCTAGAAATGAGTGGTATATAGTAAGCATTCAATGAATATTTGATCAACTAACAAAATATTTCAAGTAGAAACTCTACCATGTGTGAATGTTTTCATGTGTATTTGATTTCTTTGTAAGAAAGAAGCTAATTAGGAAGAAACTAATGATTAATAACAAGAACCCCAATCAAAGCTGCTTCTTATGCAAGTATTTTATGTAATGAAAAGGTCTTACCCTTGCTTTTTCATTGAACTGAGGTTACCCATGGAGGTGGAGTGTATTATGAAGTGTTTTGCAAATTGTTAAAAGACATTTCTTTAAGTGGTACAGATCCGGGACTATTTTCCCTATCGGTTACCTGTGCATCTTTCTCTTTTCAGAAACATACAACCTCTCTAAGATGCACATTTAAGGCAGTGACAATAAACCCATAAAGTAAATTGACTTTAAATAGTAAATATAGAATACCAATTTTATCAGAGATGATAAATGTCATAGAGTAGCAGGAGAAAAAGAAAACAATTATCTTGCTAGAGGAACAAACACATTTATCTATAGTGTAAGCTTAAAAAATGTTTATTGCCTTTTCCATCAAGTATACCAGTTTGTAGTGGATTGAAATATTTTCCCATCCATTCTATATGTGTAACTCAAAGCCCCCAAACTGAAATGAAAACACTTGTCACAGGTGTGTGTCACAGGTAAAATTGGACCTTACAAATAGTCCTGCTTTTAATTTTAATGCGTCCCACTGCTTTTTGACTAAAGATATCTGTGAATAGGCTTGGGTGGTGTCTTCTGATATCAATATTCCCTGTATTCTTAGAAAAAAAAAGTTGATGTTTATTGAAAGAGAGAAGAAAAAAATAAATCGTGTGTGTGTGTGTGTGTGTGTGTGGTGTGTGTGTGTGTGTGTGGTGTCTGTGTGCTATATGCACACGTGTGAGTGGATGTGAGTTCCTGTGCATGCAGACAGAAGCCAGGGGACATAGTTTTCCCTACTCCACTAGTTTCTGTCTATTCTTTGAGACCAGGGCTCTCAGTGGCCCTGGAGCTAGGCTGGAGTGCTCCTTTCATCTCCATCCTCCCTGCTCATAGTGGGATTGCAGGGTCATGCTCCCACCCCCGGCTTTCTGCATGGGCTCTGGGGATGAGAACTAAGGTCTTCATGTTTGCTCAGGGTGCTTACTAATGGAGCTATTTCCCAGGCCTCTATTTTGTTAAATGTTGATTGTTGTATGTTCATGCTCAAAGTGATGTGTTTCGTTAAGCCATGTATGTTACATAGTTCACTCATAGTAACCCACATCCCTCCATGTTTCCTGCCTTCTTAATTTCTTTTCTTAGAATACTCATACTTCTACGTGTGTGTCTTGTGTGTGCATGTGTGTGTGTGTGTTTGGGATGGGGACTGGGAGTGTGGGAGTGTGCTCTAAATTATGTATGTGAGAGAACCTGTGATCTTTGCTTTCCTGATTGTGGCTTATTTTGTTTAGCATGTCATAAAGTTTCATCAGTTTTCCAAAATATCATGTACCTTTTTTTTTTAACCGAGTAAAATTCTCCCATGGAAGGTGCTTCTGTGTTCTAATTCTTTCTCTTTTGTAGAGATGAAATAGCCCAAGAATGTTTATCAGAAATCAAGCCTTAATAAAATGCTTTGAAATGCCCTTAGAGTCATAAAACACCCTATAAAACTGGCACATTGTGGCCATAGTTTAAAGCCTTTCTGTCCCTGCAGTGCAATGGTGGGGTCAGTTTCCCACAGAAAAACTGAAGAGTTTAGGATATGATTAAATTTAGTATTATGGAGTAGTTCTGGCAATATGGAGGAACCGAGAGCCCTGTGAAATCCTGGGCATTCAACAGTGAGAGGGAGCAAGACACAGAACTTGGTGGTGGTGGTGGTGGTGGGGAGCAATAGAGCAGACAGTGATGGCGGCGCCTGGGCCTCTAGATCCAAACACAGAAAGATTTTTCTAGAAAGAAATCCACAATTCTTTCTCTGGAGGCCTGCTGCTAATCATATAGTTCCTGGTGATATCGAATTTGGAAGTTGCTTGTTTCAAAATGTACTGTCTTTTAAGAGTGACATGTACCTACTCAATTTGAAAGTTTAATAGTTCCTCATGGAACAAATAGTCTGCATATTGCCAGTGCATCTGTGATTAAATATAAGCACGTATTTAGAGATCAATTTAAAATATTTAATTTTAATACTTTTTAAAATCCAGATTTGTATTTACTGTATGAGCTGTCCAGTCTTATATCAATTTGACACATAAACTAGAGTTACCGGAAAGGAGAGACCCTCAGCTGATAAAATAGCTCCATAGGAACTGGCTGTAGGACATTTTATCAAGTAGTGCTTATGAGGGAGGGCCCAGTCCTTTGTGGGTGGTGCCATCTTTGAACTGGTGGTCCTAGGTTCAATAAGAAAGCAGGCTGAGAAAGCCATGGGGTCAATCCATTAAGTACACCCCTTCGTGGTCTCTGTATCAATTCCTCCAGGATCCTGTCTTGCTTGAGTTCCTGTCCTGACTTCTTTTGATGATGAGCAGTGATGTGGAAGTGTAAGCCAAATAAATCCTTTCCTCCCCATCTTGCTTTCGGTCATGGTGTTTCATCACAGCAACAGAAACCCTGAGACACTGTATGCTGAGTCTATTTCTGCTAGCAGGTACAGGTATGCCTCGTTTCACAAAGCAGTCGTTTTATAAGTCTGCGTCGTGGGCACGTCATCTCTTACTATATGGGCTCCTAATCGCGGGTGCTTGGTTGTTTGTAAATTTCTGGTTTTGTTCGCAATGCAGTGAACAGTCGTTGGTGAACTTTTGCAGGTGAAACTTCAGGTTGCATCTGAAACTACGGCATTTCAGGGTTGAGGGCACATGCTCATTTAATTTTTGTAGGTAAATGCTAGAAAAAATTTGCATCAATTAGTTTGCGAGAAGCAGCATATCACTAAATAAAAAAATGGTTTACTTTTCTCTTTCCTAGTAGGTGAGAAAATTGAATGCAGAGTGGAGCTTTTTTATCTTGTAGTCCCTACTGCAGCCAACAGAGCACTCAGTAGGTATTTGTAGAAGGAAGGGGTGAAGAATGAACAGACGTGCTCATATTTCAGTCTATGTTACACTAGCAGAGTTATATCAGAAGCAATACTAAAATCACATGTTAATTTGACAACTATACACGTTTTGATAGTGTATAGTTTTGAAGGTGCACATGAGAATGTGAATAAACCAGGCAATTACACAGAACCCCCTCATACATCTTAGTTAGAGGCTCAGGGAGAAGAAGAGGCCTTCCAGACTCAATCTATATTTCTTTTCTTTCAGACTGACTATGCTCTGAGGCTACCAGAGGTTCTGCTTGTGATTTCAGAATGTGGAAAGGGGTGGAAGGAGGCACACTGTCCTCTTTTCCCAAAGCAAGAGTGCGCACCCATGTCAGATTAATTGGGGCAGTGTTGGCTGCACCATGCCACTGCTCAAGGGAATTGCCTCATCTATGTGATCACTGATTAAGGTTCCTAAGCTCTCAATAGATAGCCTGTCCCCTCTTTACTGACCATCAAGTACTTCATTGTCCAGTCTAAGTGTGTTTCTTGTGATTCTCAGCTACTCCAAATCCTTCTGACAGCTAGAGACATACTATGACTTTTGAAGAACAGTTTCCTGGACTCATTCTACCACATTCCATTGTGAAAAGTTCTTATCTCCCCAAGTCTTATGTCTTACATCTTATGCTAAAGCTTTTAACTAGAAAACCTACCCAATATATTAGTTACTTTGCTGCTGTGATAAAATACCGTGACCAAAAGCAAATTGACTGAGGCCAGAGCTTCTTTCAGCTTGCTGCTCTAGAGGATTAGAATCCATAGTGACAAGGGCTGCACGGCCATATGCAGCACAACCAGGAAGCTGACTGGTCACACGTCTATACATGCACAGGAAGTAGAGGGGAGAGGGAGAGAGAGCAGGAAGAGAGGCAAGACCGGGAGCTCTGAGTGACACACCCCTTTTAGCAAGGCCATATTTCCTCAAGATTGCATAACCTCCCATGCAGCTTCATCATCTGAGGACCAGATGTACAGGACGCTTCTGGTTTCTTATCAGCCATTCATAGTTCATGTTGGCTACCATAGTGATTTTTAATGTGTACCTGCAGTTTGGGTGAATAAGCTATAAATATGCCATCTACCTATAGTCAAGCCCAGAGACACAGAGTAAGATTTTGTTGTTGATGATGATGTTAAGAGCTCTAGAACTTTCTAAGGCAAGTTGATTTGAAATACCGTCTGCATCCACAACACCAATGCCCCTGGGAGAGACAAGGTGCATCCTAGAAGTATTTACTTCCTCCTACGTCCTCACCAGCCAGATGTCTGGCTGGCTGATGAGCCCGGGCTGTTTCACTGCAGGTGTAATGAATGTCCTAGATTACCTGGTGACTTTGAACTTTAATTTTTATTAGCTAGGTTCCCTGGAAGAGCACCCCTGAGCCCCTGTAATCTTTAGGAAGTCCCTTCTCTGTAGGCTGATAGAATTTATGACCTCGGGTTGGAAAAGCATAAAGATGAGATGATCCTCCTGAGAGCTCTGTCTCTTCAGGTTAGTGTTAATGGAGAAGCCTTATTTACCCACTGGATCCCAGGGCTGTAAAAAAGGAAATCCACAGCCGAGTTCTAAAAGACGGCTCTGGTTCAGAGCCGTTGCAGAATCTATAATTGACACCACAATCAATGAAAACATTTTATTGGCCCTCTCTGCTTTTACTACAGGAAACTACAAAGCTCTGTTTTGTACCATAACAGCAACAGATTTTGTTGGTGGCCATGAATCAATCTGTTAAGTATATTTGAAGGAATGTGGATGTTATTGAAGTTGGATAGGAATTTTCAGGTAGTGCCAAGAAATGAGCTTCTACAAATAAGCAATCAGTCAAACAAACAAACACAGAAACGGGAGCACTTGCTTAGGTCTTACAAGATTGCAAAATACGTTAGCACATATCATATGTTCTGTCTTCCAACTCCAGGATAACATGGGCAAGGTCTGAGTTTTAGCTATCCCATTTTAGATACAAGTGTGCATTTGAGGTTCAGAGACCTTGAGTAATATGAGATTGAGATTTTCTTGAGCAGTGGTCTCAGTGTCTCGTGTGTGTGTGTATGTGTATGTGTGTGATACTTTGTAGCTTTAAAACCGAACAAGGAAAAATGTAAATGCTTCATTTCTACACACACCAAGTCCTCAGAGTAAGAAATTTGAGCACAAAGTAAGATAGTAATTTGTAAGCTTTACCATCTATTAAAATGATATAGGGTCACATGGGCAGTTCACTTATTCAGCACATTCAGGGTTCCTTTCCCATTGAAGAATCTTCTGACTCTTACTGTGTTACTCACTTGTTACCTCTTTTATTGGAGAGTTAGTGGATGTTTTCTGTGTATCAGGCAGTGTACTGCAGAAGATAAGTAACACACAATCCATGCTTTTAAGAGTAACAGTAACAGTATAGATAATATTATGGTAGTCTATGATGGACCGTGTAATATGCCTACCACTTAAGGCACATTATAAGATTTTAATCCTGTATCTCTTATTATTTCTCTTTTTTTGCGTGTAAAGATTGAAATCCACATCTATTAGTAAGCCATTGAATGGCAGATCTAAACTCTGTTAAAAGGAGGAATCGTCAAGTCCAAGTGGAGCAAGATGTTGGAGGGGTAGATTTTGAAGTAGTTAAGGGAGGAGGTGGGTGTGACCGTGATTAAAATGTGCTGTCTGCATGTATGGAATCCTTGAAGAGGTCGTAAATATTGTTTCAAAAAACCTTCATTCAATATCTGGTTTGATTACAATGCTTATACATCGTCTACTTTCTTCTTCTTCTTCCCCTTGCTTTGCTAAGGCGTGAGGGAGACAGACAAGAGAATAAGATAAAGTAGCATGGACCAGAGGAAGTTCAGTGACAGAGGGACATATGAATCATAGGAACACAAAGCAAACAAAATAATGGTAGTTTGCTTTAATAAATAGAAGGGATTGCACTTTAAAGTAGCCATGGAATCCTCCTTGGCAAAGAAGAGAAGTTAACCTAGGAAGAAAGGACATATGGATTAAATTGTAAGGTCACATCTATGAACGTCTGCCTCAGTGTCATGCAAGATATTCACTAGTCACTGACGATTACTGAGTCTTAGAGTTCATAGTATGAATCAGTTGCCTATAGCGCTCTGTGTGGAGTAGGCATGATGCTTTTCTTAAATTTGTTTAAAGCTAGAAAGCACACCTCACAGTTTTACGATAAGCAGACCTCAGAGCACAGCGTCATCGCTGATCTGGTAGATTCAGTTTCTAAATAAGCAAGAGGCTATCTCACAAGTTAATACATTCCATTGCACTGGTCTTCAGTTTTATCAGGTCTCCATAATAAGGTGATTGCTGCTTATATATTCCGAAAGACTTCCCTTTCACACAGGAGGCAGTCGCATTGGTTGAAAAGCAGGGATCTGTAATTACCCAGAGCAGGAAGAATGAGAGTTGTCAGCTGTCAACCAGCGGATGCTTCTCACAGTGGAGCAGAGTCACAGTGGGAGATGGGGCGCCTGTCCATTCTCTACAGATTTAAAGGCTTTGAGGTTTTTAAATTAAAACTAGGATGCCGGTGTCACTCATCAATACTGGTATCATATCATTAGGAACCTGAGAAAATCCTTGGAGTGTTGAGTGCTCTGTCCTTAAGAAACAGTGACAAAGTCCCCAAGCTGCCTGGAGAAATAAGGGGAATGTTCTGAGTGTAATTATTCAGAATTATTCAGAGAATTCTTTGGAGTAGTTGAGTCATGCTTTCCTTTTCAAGTTGGAATTTTCCTGACTCCCAGTTCTATGCAGGAAGTTCCTCTATGCCCTTAAAGTAAATCCTATAATTAGAGCTTGTGACCTTCTGGTTACCAGGAAGATGCCAAGAACTTCCACACATATTAAAAACAAAAGGGAGGAGCTTTCCATAAAAGACAATAGGTTAAGTACTTTCTTAAGGCTTACTTTCTTTCATTCTCCTGTCCCTATTAAACACTCCCTAAAATAATACATGGGGGATAAAAGCAAAATCTCTAAGGTCAAAGAGAATAGTCCAGGAGGTGATATCTGTTTATAATGTCAACATTTTGGAAGTGAGAAAGCGGGTGCACAAATGGTAGCTGTCCTAGCAGGAAAGAGAAAACAGAGTCAAAGTGGCAACGAAGAATGAAAATAAACTCAGGGGTGATCAGCCTAGAGGGTCTGGAAAATCCTCGTTACCCACATATTGGAAGGAAAAGAAGGATGCTGATTAGATTTTGTCAACTTAACACAAGCTAGAGTCACTTCAAAGCAGGGAACCTCTGTAGCAAGCTTTCTTTTGCGTCACCAGCTAGCTCCCAAATTATGACATGAAGACTTCTTATTAGCTATGAATGTTTGGTCTTACCCTATGTTTGTCCCACTAGCCTTATCGCTTAAATTAACCTGTTTCTCCTCCTCTTAGGCTTTTTACCGTTCTTTGATTCTTTATGTCCTACTTATTCTGTTTTCTCCATTTCTGACTGGCTGGTGACTGCCTGGTTGGTTGGCTGGCCCTGGGGGCATCTCCCTCTCCTTCTCATTATTTCTTGTTTTTCTTTCTCCCTGGAGCCTAGATTCCTCCTCTTACTTATTCTCTCTGCCCACCAGTCCTGCCTGTTCCTCTAGTGCCAAGCTATTGGTTATTCAGCTTTTTACTAGACCAATCAGGTGCCTTAGGCAGGCAAAGCAACAAATTTTTTACATCATTAAACAAATTCAGGATAAACAAATGTAACACAGGGTTACATAATTAAAGTAATATTCCCCAACATAAGCAAATGTAACACATCATTACATAGTGAAAGTAATATTCCACAACATAAACAAATGTAACACATCTTTACATAGTTAAAGTAATATCCCACAACAAACATCAATGAAGAGGTGTCTTTATCAGATTGACCTGTGGGGCTTTCTATAAGGTCCCAACACACTGTGGATGGTGCCACCTTCCAGGAGATGGTACCAGGCTATATAAGACAGCAACCTTAACAAGCTATGAAACTCAGAGCAGTTAGTAGCATTCTGATGTGAGTGTGCTTTAGGTCCTGCCTCCAGGCTCCTTCCTTGAGTTCCTGTCCCAGCTTCCCTTATGGTGAACGGAGCCTGTAAAGGGAAACAAAGCCTTTCCTCCCCATGTAACTTTTGGTCATGATGCTCATCATAGCAACAGAGCATGAACTAGGACATCTGGAAAGCTGTCCAAAGAAAGGCTTTGCAAGGAAGGATTCACCTCTCTTGTGCAGCCCTGGCAAGAGAGGGCAGTTTTCTTCAGATAACTGAGAGGGGAGACTTAGTACTTATGGATGGCATGCCCAGTATGTGGCAACTTTGCAATACTGTACTGAAAATGAAGGGTTTGTATTAACCTCTACATTGACTCCCAGACTCCTCAACCCCATCCGTGGAATAGCTCACAGAATGGTAAGGAGATCAACATGAAACTGGGAGATTCCTCTCCTGTCAAAGTTATCTGACCAGAGATCGGGTGAGGAGGACACTGGAGATGCCAATATTCGGCATCGCCCCAAAGAATCAGTTTTACCCGCATGCCATCTTCCTACTCTAAAACCCATCAGCCATTTGTCAGAATGCTGTTCTTCCTTTTCCCACGACACCACATAGCTTTGAAAGCAATTTCATTGTGTACTTTAGGACCTCTGGGATGAGAGAATTAATAATATAAGAACATTCCTGCAATCTGTTCTGTAGTGCTGAGATCGCTGAGCAGTTGTACAGGAGCACAATGGAGTTCTTCAGTCAAAAGCTTTGGGAAAATAATATTTATTTGCTGCAGAATATAGCTTTTTTTGTTCTCGCAACTTGGCCACAGCAATGCAAAAAAAAAAAAAAAATCCTACCTCAAATCTTACTTAGAACCGTATACCATTATTTAGGCAAAGTGTCCAGGCTAGCTGGGTGGACGCTTTGGTGCTGGCTGACATCAATTAGCTCAAGTGGCTTTGGGTGGCGGCAGGGGACTTGGCAAAAGTGCTGATTCATTCTCTACTCTCCCTGACAGTCTCTGTGTGTCTGGGGGAAGTCAGATGTAGGTTTCTTTAAATTGTCCAAGCTAGGGAAACTGGAGACAATCCCATGCTGCTTCTTGTATCTCTCCAGCATCTACCCTGGGCATGTTCATAGCAGATGGTACCCTACTTACATTATAGTAACAAATGTCCCAATAAGAAACATGCCACGGGGCTGAGGATAGAACCATGATTTGGTGAGTGATAAGCTCCCTCAGTGCCACTGGTCTTCCATACCTAGGTCTGCCAACCCTGCATCTGGACCTCACCATGCAGCATAAACAATGTTGATATTTAGGGGTCAGCTTTACCCAACAATTTGCTCTCAATTGAAAGGATTTCACACTGTATACTTTTAAAACCTCTGTACTTAAACACACAATGCAACCTTAAATCAGAATACATCTGCCTTAACAATCAAATGACACAGAAGATAAATCCTCCAGGGGTTTGAGAGGACCAGTTTATTCAGAAGCTGAGCTGTTCAGAAAGGTGTGATTGCCAAAGGGTTAACCAATATCCTCTTTCCGAGTTGAAGTGATGTAATGCTTTAGTGTGTCCTCTGATTCATCTTCAAAGTCTATATCCATGGACCACATACAGGGTGGGATCTTAGTGGAGTGAGCATCTTTCTTGTTTTAGGGTCCAAAGTGGGGTGACCTTTAGAAATCATTTGATTTCTGCTTCTTTACTGAGAAAGAATAATGATTTATCTCATGGACTCCATGACACAATGAGACAAATGGATGTTGTCACTAATCTAAATGTAAAATATTCTAGACAAATTAATAATTTTATAGTATCATTATTGTGGCATAAGGTTGTACTTATGTTTGAATACCACCTCCAATAAGAGCTTTTATTGGCTAAACGTGTTGTGTCCCAGGCAATATGTTAGGCACTTCCATAATTTTATTTACTCATCATAATGTGGGTATGGAAATTTCACTATGATCATTGTTTTATAGAGTCTTGGGTTTCAGAAAGGGAAAATAACTCAGTTTTGCAGAGCAATGAAAGGGTGTATAAAAGGAACCTGCTCTTGGCTGAACATAGCGGACGATGACTACTGAGAACTCAAGAACAATGGCAATGGGTTTTTGATCCTACTGCACGTACTGGCTTTGTGGGAGCCTACGCAGTTTGGATGCTCACCTTACTAGACCTGGATGGAGGTGGGCGGTCCTTGGACTTCCCACAGGGCAGGGAACCCTGATAGCTCTATGGGCTGACAAGGGAGAGGAACTTGATTGGGGGAGAGGGAGGGAAATGGGAGGTGGTGGCGTGGCGGGGAAGAGACAGAAATCTTTAATAAATAAATAAATGGAGGAAGAAAAAAAGGAACCAGAACATGTCAGGTGACTTAGTGTTCCCTTGCTACACACTGGAGCAATCCTTTGCAGTTCTGACCCTCTTGTACTCTTCTATTAAGCACCTATTGTGTGTAGCAGGCTACTAAAAGTGAGGCAGGAAGATTAAAACATATGAAAGGCTTACAGGTAACATGGCCCACACCAAAGCAAGCAAATAGCTTATAGACATGCTTGGTAGAGGGCAAAGACCAGGTGAAGTTGAGATCAGAGTGAAGGGATATGTGTGTGTGTATGTGTGTGTAAACTGTTTTGATTTTTTTGTCAAACAGTAATATTATAAGGAAGATGCTGGGTACAGAGAGTTGAGAAAGACAGTTCTTGCCCCCGAAAGATACCAAGTTCTAGTGGAAGGCACAGATGGAGGAGCCTTTTCCCCAGCAACCATGGTGCAGCACAGTTAATAATAGAAATAACTTTGAAGTGCAGAGTTGGGGACAGTAATTAAGTGAGGGAAACATCGTAGGAAGAGGTAATGGTTGAACCGAGCTGAAAGATTAAAGAGAGGAATGAAAAGGAACCCTCAGGATAAAATGTTCAAAAATAAAGTGGAAAATCCAAGCAGCTATCCAGTAAATACAAAGCATCAGGAGCTAGATGCAGCCAGAGATTGAAAGCGTGGTCAGAAAAGAACGCCAAGAGACAAGAGTGGACCAGGCATGAAGGACCATGCTGAGAAAATGGGAGCTGTCGATTTTTAAAGCCTGGAAATCCATCAGTAAGGAAACATAAAATGGCTGTTTCACTGTGCAGGCCTTGCCTTTGTTTTTAAGGACCAGTAAAGGCAGAATGCTGATGCCACATGTCCCTCCCTGCCATGACTCTCAGAGACAGTGCCCTCTGAGGCAGACAGCATCCTCACACTGACAGAATCCAGGCAAGACAGGCTCTCCTGAGCACTGGCCCATACAAAATCAGAGCTGCCACATAATGCCTCTGAGAAGCTGTAGGTCTTCTTGGTGCTGCAGGAGCCGGGCCCCTATTGGAACAAATTCCTGCTGTGTCTGATGACCTGGCTCGGGTGTCTGTAGCTGCAGTATGGGTACTGAGTGAGCAAGCATGAAGATGATATTCAAGCTTAGTCCCAGGCCACAGTGGTGCAGAAGTCTGCTACTCTAAGGCAGGAACAGGTTGTGCAAGAACGAGGCGAATGGGAAGCCAGGGGGAGCATCTGTATTTGCAGACTGTGAATTAGTAAGCAAGCTGCCGTGGCAGAGCCCCTGTAATGTCTTTTGCTCTGATCAGCCTTAAAATCTTTTAGAAACCACATGGCTCCCTGTCCCCTGCCTTGCTGATGGTCTGAGCCCATTGCTGCTGTGCTCTGGTCACATCTAGGACACATTTTAAGACCCTGCATGTTTCTCACCTTTTAAAATTAAGCAAGTTGCCAGGTTTCAGTAGGAGACACTTGGCGAGCTTGTTACCATGATTTCTCTTGGATGAAAATGACAAACTGTTCCAGGAAAGCAGTTCCGGGAAAGAAAGGACCTTTTCTCATGCTTCAAAGCCAGCCAGCTTCACCCAGATGATCCCCCCCCCCTTCAGAAGCCGCCTCACTCATTCTCATACCCGCAGGGTACCCACACACACACCCCTGTGTGTATATACTCTATTATCCGTGTTCCATACAGTCACAAAACTTCACAGAAGCACACGGAGATCTGCGGGATTTCATATTACACTGAATCCATGGGAAAAGAGATGTCTGCATGAGTGGGTGTCAGTAACGATAATCACTAGTGCATGCTATTTTATATTTCACTTTATCCATACAGTGTTAATTTTTACAAGGCTCGGTAGCTGATAGGGAGCATTACGCTGGCTTGACGCACCATGCCCGCTCTATTTGTGTTCGAACTTGGGCCATGTCGATTTCTCATGTTTGTGATCATAGCCAAAACTAAAATAAAAATCTTTGCATATGTATCTTTTTATTTATGGAATAATTTCTGGAGGAAAAGCATCCTAGAGCACTTTGAAAGCGCTATGAAACTTCATAGCTCTCAATAATTGCTTTCATGTTGATTTTCCAAACAAGCGAAAACCTTCTGTGTCTGTGGTGTGTACCTGCACCAATTCCTCTGTTTTCTGAATAGTGGGCTGTGGTATTACAATGCCAGCCTGATAGGTATGTTGGAAAGAACAAGCCTGCTCTGATTTGAATTTTTATGGTAGTAGAAAGAATGAGTTTTCTCAAGCACTTACATATTTTCTCCTATGAATATTATGAATTTGTTTCTTTTATATATTTGATGTCTATGTGTTTCTTCTCATAAAACTTAATAGGTTTTTTTTTAAATTAGTGTAAATATTAAACACTTGGATAAAATATTAGACATTTGTAGACAGTAATAGCTTTCCTAACTGTGCATGAGATTTGTTCCTTTTTCACAGCAGCCAGCACACTGAGAGAGCAGCCCTGACTTATTTATAGAGTTGGGGTGGGGGCACCAGAGGCAGACTAGTTGGATCTTAGTTCTGCTATCTACTGTGGAGCAATAGAGGAAGTAGAGACATTTTAAAAATACCTACTCCGTAAGTTGTGCATATTGAATGGTTAGTATAAGTATCAGACAAGGCAAGGATACTAAATAATAACAAGACGCAGTGGGCAGAACAAGAACTTTGCAGACTAGTAGGCTGAGATGCAAATCTGGCCTCCATCTTGTGTCTGCACAAACTTAAGCAAGTTGTTTAACTACTCTGACCTTCGTTACTGGCTTAACAGGTTGCTTAAACAATGAACTAAATGAAAAGTCTCTGTAATGATGCACAGGATATAATGTATACTTAACAACTACAATAACTAACTGATATTGAAAAGTATACATGAGTAATTTCTTTGACAGGGCATTTTGCTAGTTCTGGCAAAAAGTGTCCTGAGTCCAGAGAACAGACAATTTTGAACTGATCTTCAGATACAGATTTAGATGTCAGAGATAATTTTAACTGGGGTATCATGACAGAAGCCATAGGGATCTGTAGAATAAATGCATCATTTGCTTTGGACCTACCAAGAAGAACAGTAAGTGAACACAGCATTGGACTAGCAAAGACCTGGCTGGCACTAAGGGCTTGAGGAATAGTAGTAGCTGATGGTGATCAAACATGATGCTAAGCTAGGGGATGAGGTGAGTAGCGAGTTACAGGTATAAAGGAAAATGAGCCAAAGTCAGTCATGAATCCTGAGGGTGAACAGTCCGCAGACTTCTCTTTGAGATGCTCTGAGATGATTGTGAAACAGCGAGGGGCATAGTCCAGGACAGTTTGATGGTCCTTAGCAAGAGAGATGCTATCCCCTGCTCTAGGATGCACTGAAGAGACATGACCCCTATTTATTCATCTCCTAGGGCTTGAGTTGAACATTTTTTTCCAGATAAGTGCTTTGACACATCCACAGAACAACTGTCTGAGCCATCTAGATTAACATCAGATTTGAGCGGCAGTCATGTCTACTATGTGTCAAGCTTTTACTCTGCACAGAGACTGCCTACCTTGTGGCGGGCATCAGGCCTTTTAACCCTATCAGTAACTGCCTAAAAGCAGGCGAAACACTGACTCTCATCTAAAGGATGAGGAAGTTGAAGCTTGGAAAAATCACATGGCTGGAAGCCATGAAGACTAGATTCTCACCTGGGCTTGTCTCCTCTCCTCTCGGCGGCATCTGCTCACTCCACCCTGTCTGCACTGCTATCCAACTGCACTCTTCCCTTCTCTCTCTTCACTTTCCTCCAGTCCATTATCATCCTTTCTCTCTGCCTCTTTCCTCCCTTTGCCCATGCCCACTGTCTGCCCGGTCTCTGGGGTTTTGTGGTGTCTGTGATACATGGCTGGCACGCTGCTGAGTGATTCTGTTTCAGTTTTTACTTCTGCACGATGCTACAGCACTAGAAAGGGCTCTTGGCGCACACACGAGCTTGGACCAGGCTACCCAGAAAGTGAATGCTTTAAGGCTGTTTTAGCCAAAGGTGCCAGAGGTAGGAGGAGCATGCTTGATTGCTTTCTACTTCCGTTCCTGTCTTCTATGCTCTTTTCTCTTCAATTTTCCACAGACAGTTGCCATGTGAATGTCCCATATCAAACACCATGTCAAGTGCTGGGGTTAAAATGGACTTGCAGGGAAAGACACATAAATGCAGTGAAACATGATTTTTGATGCGATGAAGGAAATACATCTGAAGGTTGCTGCTCAACACTGTCCTCATTTTGCAGTAATAGCCTGTTATTGCTTCTGTCTTTTATATAAACCCCAAACAGAACTAAGCTTAGACCCAGAAGAAGCCACCAGTGTTTAAAGAGAAAGGGGCACCAAAGTCATTCGTTTCCTTTCTCTCTTTCTGGGAACTACAGATTTTGAAGCATATGTCAAATAGGATTCTAGGGTTATACGCGCAACTCAAGACTAGAGGGGCAGAGTCGGAGCAGTTGAGCTTTTAAGAACCTGAGGGTAGGACAGCACAGCTGGGGCCATGAAACACAGTTTCTGGGTGTGTCTAAGAGTGATAGACTGCACATCTGTGCTGCTCAACATTGAGTTTTGTAAATATTCTATGTGTGCATGTGTGTGTATGTATGTGCGTGTGTGTGTATCTGTGTGCGTCTGTGTGTATGTGTGTGTGTGTGTGTGCGTCTGTGTGTGTATGTGATTCCGTGTGTGTAGTATGTATACATGAATGCTAATGTCAGAGGTGTCTTCCTTCTTTTTTTAACAATATAATATTTATAACTATGAATATGGTTAACAACGAAGAGATGAGAATAAGACCCAGGAACAGCTGGGCGGTGGTGGTGCATGCCTTTAATCCCAGCATGCAGGAGGCAGAGGCAAGTGGATTTCTGTGAGTTCAAGGCCAGCCTGGTCTACAGAGAAAGTTCCAGGACAACCAAGACTGTTACACAGAGAAACCCTGTCTCAAAAAACCAAAAACCAAACCAAACCCAAACAACAACAACAAAACTCCCCAAGGAACAGCAAAGCAACTTGAAATGCCAAGACACCTATTGATTTTATTTTATAGTTTTATATGTGGGAGTGTTTTGCCTACATGTATGTATGTATACTACTTGCCTTACTTGTTCCCGTGTATGCCAGAGGAGGGGGCTTAGATCTCTTGTATTAGAATTACAGGCAGTGGTGAGCTGCTATATGGGTACTGAGAACTGAAGCCAGGTCCTCTGGAAGAGCAGCTAGTGCTCTTACCTGGTGAACTATCTCTAGCCCCTACTCTTATTGATTTTAAAAACTATTGTTATTCTCATAATTCCCTTCTTCTTTTTCTTTTATTGAGACGGGGTCTCTTTCTGAGTCTGAACTTTATAAATGTTAGCTTGCCAGTGGCCACCAAGGGTGTTCCTGTCTTCAATTCCTTTGTGTTAGGATTACAGACATGCTCCACCAAACCTGGATTTTCACTTGGTTCTTGGGGACCCAAAATCAGGACTTCATGCTGGAATGGCAAGCGCTTTACTGACTGAGCCATCTTCCCAGTCCTCTCACCGCTCCACTAACTAATGGTTTGAAGTCTTAGCCCCTGCTGCAATCACATTAGGGGCCTAAGCATTTGGGCGACAGTTAGGTATAGATAAATACATGAGCGAGGGTCCCTGAAGCATATGTAATGCCTTAAAGGGGGAAGAGAGACATCAGATCTCCTCTGCCCATTGCGTTAGGGTAAAGGAAGAATGTGACAGCCTCTGAGGCCACACTAAGAAGCAAGGCAGTAAGCAGTTTGATCACGGTCTTCTCAGAACTGAGAACTGGGACAACTAACTGTATGTCCTTTAAGTCACGTGCTTTAGTTGGTCTATTTAATTACATCACCTCAGCTAACCAAAAAAGACACCACGTTTTTCTAGCACCAGGATGTGCATGTCCTGTGAATGACTGGAGGGACCAGAGAGCGTTCTTCTTCTCCTCTGGGTGGGATGAGAAAGAAGCAGCAGGACACCGTTCTTCCTATTCACCCGCAGAGGAAGTGTTTCCCAAGCCACATATTGGGAGAGAGGCAGTTATCACAGAGAGTATGGAAGTACACTCTGACAAGCTGGGCTTTGGAGGGCCCGACCTCAGCCAAGCATGCAGACACCTAGCCATTGTGAACCAGATGGGAGAGTAAAGTGTCCTGTCTGTTCTCAGCAGAGATCTGAGCATCTGCCATAAATGGGACTCTGAGCTAGACAGGAAGAGGGGGTTGATTTCATCACCAGCCAGATCACCTTTTAAGAATGTTCTCACAATGGCGATCTGTGGTTACAAAGAGCCAAGCAACTGAAGATGTTCACATACTATTAACTTATATTATACATTATAAAAGGGGACATCAGCCACCATGAGCTCCTATTTCTTAGCCCCAGGAGGACATAAAGGTTAGACTTCAGGGACAAGCATGTCCTTATTTTCTAGTGGTAGATACTCATATATTTATTAAGTGAACTAGCTGAGTACACCTAGCCCCACAGGAAATATAAATGTTAATTTTTCATTCATTTCACACATTACCGGCAAGCATTTATGTAACAGTGGAATCCTGTGAGTTAGTTTCATGAATTTCTTTTTGCGAGCCACCTCATGGGAAGTTTAATATATTATTACCTTTGACTTTGTCTCAGAAATCTCCTGGGAATGTCTGGCAAATGGGACTAACCACAAAGTTACATGATGTTAGGAAGTTTAATTACCAGAAAGCTCATAGAACACACATGACACTAACTAATTTTATAGGCTGGGTAGCAATTAGATTCTAAGATTTGCTGGGTGTTTTTAACCTGTAAGTTCAATTTTCCTAAATCACATGTTTTTAACTTATGAAGGTTGTAAAATATTGGTTTATTTTTCTGGTAGTTCCTTCATTTATCTGAAAGGTATTTACTGAGCACGTCCCAATGCCAAGGACTTTGTTAAGATAATGGTATACAAGAATGCGTGATACAGATAAGGGACTTGCTCCTTCAGAATGCGCCATATCTGCCAGGGCTGTTGAGCTGATGTAACCTTTACAGTGTGATTAAATTTCGTCAGAAAATGACTTCGCATCCACTCAGCAATGACCTCGAGTGGCTGCTGAGTGTTTACTGTATGGATAACACAAATAAAGACTGGAATGCTCAGAGCTGTTTGAATCTTAGTATGTTCAAACTCAGCTGGCCACCAAAGACTGGTGGCTTGCAACCTCAATGGCACAATTCTGGTGGCAGAGACCAACTCTGAACAAATGGATGGGAAACCAAGAGACATTCACATCCTGTGTGTACTGTGGAAGATAGACGTGTGTGGTGCTGTGCAGGTCACGGAGGAGGCTGGCTTCAGATGGGGGTTAGGATGGGCTCTGTATGTAAATGGGGGTGGGAAGAGGATTGCAGGCAGTGTGAGCAACAGTGTTGAGTCAAGTCCGAGATTCCCCAGTTTAGTGAATCTAGGGACACACTGACTTGTGGGCCCATGTGTCCCTTTTCAGGTGTATGTTCTTGATGGGCAGTTCTGCTTTTGGATGGTTAACCCTTTGCTCTGGGAGAACTATTTTTTTGAAGAAGCATATGAGATGTTAGGGGTCAGCAGGAAGACCCCTCAGATCGACCCCAGTTGTTTCCTGGAGCTGCCATCTCTGCCCTACGTGGTACTCTATGCAGGAAGCTGACTCCGTGTCCTGGTGGTTCCAGACATGTTCTGAGTTCCCCGACACTAGGTCTCCATTGTTAGCACAGAAGTATGTGCTAGACTATTGTCTGCATCTGATTTCATTTCTGACTTCTCCGGAGAGGGAATGCAATTTCTTTCCTGTGCTCACTTTCTTGTCTGCATTCAAATGCTTCTAACTTTTCTCACTGCCCCCATCTTGGGTCCACTTATTTGTCCTGCTTACCAGACTAGTTCGCTGTTTTTTTTTTCTACCTATGTCATTTCCAATAAGCCATTTATCTAGTTCTCTTTATAATGCTATCTTTCCATGGTTATGAAAAACTTTTGCATCTACTGGAAATTTTTATATTTAAGGATATTAATATATAATTATAATAATACAATTATATTATTATAGTTATAATCATACTATAACTACATTATACGATTATAACTATAATGAGCATTACTGTTGCCATTATTAAGGTTCTTTTTGAACAAGTTGAGAGAAAGAAGGCAAGATCTGTGGGAATTCAATGTCGCTATCCACTTGGGAGTAGAGAAAGATAATAAGGCCAGAGGGGGCCACATATAATTAAGACACATTGTATATATCTAGAAAGTTTCAAAAAATAAGATAATATCATAATAAATCTTTAAGATAAGAAAAAACCCACCAAGTATAAGAAACACATACGTGGCTGACAAATGGCAAGCCTGTCCTGAAAAGTCTAGCTATAGATAAAAGAGCTTAAGATTAGATAGCTCATCTGTTTGGCTTCTGAAGAGGATCCTCTGGCTTCCTCACAGTGTGCTGGGTGACATCATGGGAGAAGTAGCAGGGACTTGGGAACGTCTCGTTCTTAAAAGACAAAACATTGTAATCTTCACTCTATGGTTAAACTGTCATGTAATGTTAAAGCCCTTCCATGTCTTTTGAAAACAGCACCTCAGGCTCCCAACCCCACCCAGGTTCAGGATGACCCCAAGGCTCTATAACAGAAAGAGAGACACATGGCAAGAAGTTAAAAGCATTAAAAGCGCTGTGTCCTTGAGAACAGCTAGAGGACAAATCGTTTCCACCGCCGGTTATTATTGTTTATCCCATGGTGTAGAATGAGTGTCAGGAAGCGAAAGGCTCATCCGTGGAGAGGAAACTCATTTGGGAATCCCAGCATCCCGTCTTGACTTCCCCTGTCCATTTCTTCTGAGTAGTTGTAAGCTCTCTCTTTGATGAATATTAGTTTGCTCTTTCTTTTCTTAGATTTTTCAAATTTATTTTTCATACCTACCACATTTTCCCCTTCCTCCCACTCCCTCCCCCATACATTTCACAGAGAGGGTAAGGCCTTCCATGGGGAGTCAACGAAGCTTGGCATATCAAGTTGAGGCAGGACAAAGCCCCTCCTCCCTGTATCAAGACTGAACAAGGTATCTTATCATAGAGAATGAACTCCAAAAATCCAGTTCATGGCTAGGAATGCATCCTGGTCCCTACAAATAGCCCAAGACACACAACTGTCAGATGGCCTGTTTGGTCCCATACAAGCTCCCCAGTTCTCAGTACAGAGTCTATGAGTTCCCACTAACTTGAGTCAGCTATCTCTATGGATTTTCCCATCATGATCTTTCCCCCTTTGCTCATATAATCCCTACTCCCTCCCTTTCACTAGACTCCAGGAACTCGGCCCAGTGCTTGGCTGTAGATCTCTGCACCTTTCAATCAGGCTATGCCTATCAATCATTTCTACTGGGTGCTATAAACTCTTTTGATGATGTTCTGCTGTCTATCTGCTGCATCTGTCTATCTATCATCTATCTATCTATCTATCTATCTATCTATCTATCTATCTATCTATCTATCATCTATCTACCTATCTGCTAATTGATATTAGTTCTTTTATTTTGTCTCCTTTTACTTAATAAACTCAGTTGTTAAAAGGTAAGACAATCTTAGTTCATTCTCAGACTGTGCAGAACACTCTCACAGGGACTCCTGGAAGAGAGAAATCCATCCATCTTTTCCAAGGCCAGCACCCCAGGAAATCAAACACTTTGTCCTAAGCTTCCCCTCCTCACAGGGACACCATCTCCACTATCACTGCACTGGGTACCACACTTCTAACATGTGAGTCTTCTGACAAACTCAAAATCTATCTAAACTAAAGCAATGCCAATTTCTATTTTTGTATCTCAAATTACAAAAATTAAATTCCTTCCAAGGCAATGAGTAAGAATGCCAAAAATGGATAACTAGTTGTTCTTTTTATAACAGAAAAAAGATGAGAATTATTGTGTTTGAAGCATGTCAGCCCTGTCATAGTAAAGATACAAAATAAAGACATATTTTATGACATTATTTCAATATTAAATTATAAAACACCTGGACATATTAAGTTCTTATTTTTTAAAAATATATTAAATTTATCTAGGCAGTGGTAGTCATGTGCCTTTAATCAAGAGGCAGAGGGAGACAGATCCCTGAGTTCAAGGCTTAAATTGGTCTAGAGAATGAATTCCAGAAGAGCCAGGGTTACACAGAGAAGCCTGTCTCGAATAAACAACAATAATAATAATAATAATAAAACATTTACTGAAAAAATTCTGTGAGTATGAGTATTTTGCCTGCATGTATGCATGTGTACCATTTACATGTCCAAAGAGGTCAGAGGCCAGAAGAGGGCATATGATCCCCTAGAACTGGAGTTATAGACAGTTGTGAGCTATCATGTAGATACCGGGAACTAAACCCAGTTCTTTCGAAAGATCAACAAGTGCCCATAACTGCTTAGTTGTCTATCCAGCCCCCATATTAATTTTTAAAAAGGAGTCTCAGTTACATGAATAGTTACTTACATGAATTCTTAGGTGAGTAGGATAGTCTTTCCTGATCCCATGCTGCCCTTCCTGCTGCACTGAGTGCCTAGGGAGAAGTTCCCCTTAATCGTAGACATGCCAATACCGGACAGTTAGAAGCTTGGTGCTTTGGAAGTTTGGGTGTGTGGGTCCAGGCACAAAATGTATGGTATTTCTCTTCTAAGATAAACTTTTCTTTCATAATGTTTTTTCTCTTTTCCTTTCCTGGTATTTCCACTTTGCTACTTTTGTGCTGAGATTCTTATTCTACTTTTCATTAAAATTCTTAGTTTTATATATTTTGTAAAATTTTCACTTTGGATTCCTCAACCTTTAACTTCAGAGACATAAAAACATAATTCGCAAGAAGAGAATTGCATTTTTGTGTGTATACATCTATATATGTATGTATTTAGTGTCAGGGCTCAAAGCCAGGGCCTTGTATATGCTAGGCAAACGTTCTGCCACTGAGTTAAATCTCTGACTGTATTTTAGCTTAAAATTTATGGCTGAATACCACCCAAAGTAAAATGATACTTTAAAGTGGGTTACAAGGTCAAACAGATGATGGGCACTGAGTGAATGGGTAAGCAGTCCCAGGACACTGACTGATTCCTTCTGTTCAAACTTTTTTTATGGAGATTTCTTGTTCTTTTCTTGTTCTTTTTTTCTCAGTCTGAATCCTCTGCTATTTCTTTTCATCCTGTCTGCACTCTGTCGTGTTACTTTGTTTATGTTTTAACAAACAAAGTTGCCTGAATATCAGTGTGCAGAGCTAAGTCACTAGAGTCCAGGCAGTGGTGGCAAAGACCTTTAATCTGACCACTTGGGAAACAGAGCCCCCCCCCTCCCCGGGCTACAGGAGATTGAATCTATCTAAAAGAGAAACAGAGCTCACACAAAGTTGATTCCAGCACTTGGGATTATACACCTTTAATTCCAGCACTAGGGAGGTGGAGACAGGGGTGATATGGCTGGGGAGAAAGTGGAATATAAGGTGGGGGGAGACAGCAGCTGAGTGCAGTCTGGAAACGCAGTCAGAAGACACAGTCTGAGGACAGGATCGCCCCTTCGGTCTGAGCATCAGTAGAGGTAAACGTTTTCTAGTGGCTGGCTGCTCTGTTTCTCTGACCTCTCACCTTTCACCCCCTAATATCTGACTCCGGATTTTATTAAGAACAATTGGAATTTGTGCTACAGCATCCTGTTCACCTTATGGTAAAAAGAGGCCCGTTGTAGACAGGCCCAAAGCAGGGGAACATGTAACAAACACAATACCTGATTATGATTCGTGTCATTTGGACAAATGTGGCCTTTGGAACATTTAATGTTTAAAAAAGAAACAACCAAAATGCATTTATTTAATATACATAATAATGGCTCAGTCAGAGTTAACTTAGAAAAAGAAATAAAACGAAAATAACACTATAGGCCAAGAGACAGTCCTATACAGACAGCAAGGGAAAAACAGACCATCTGAGGAAAAAAAAATAAAAAGACTGGACATGAGAGAGTCTAGACAGTTCAGGTCAGGTCTCTTGATGTTTGACCGACTTTGATTAGGTTTCTTCTGGATACTTCTTAAAAGCTGCCCCCACCCCCCCACCCCCAGAGCTCTGCAAAACATGTGTTCAAAGAGCTATCAATGTCGGGTTCTCCTAGCAGGCCCTGGATAGACAGAATGTTGGACCTGGCATCATAGAGAGTAGACTACTTCTCCCTGGCAACATCCACTCAGATGTTACTGCTACCGTGGTAGTAGATCTGAGGAATTTCACTGCGGGTGTATTAAAAGGGCTGCCGCTGGGGAGCTCTAGAGAGTTTGATGCCTTGGGTTTTCATACCTATGGCAGCTACTCCATGCATGACCCCTGTCTACTTGGAAATGTTGACTGACTCAGGAAGGCAAAAATTGTCTTGTCTCCAGATATCGTGATAGCCATCAGCTCCTGTTACAGCCCCTTACCCAGGATGCCTTGGGTGGCTCCCCAGTAGGCTTAGCTGCTCAGTGGATAGTGGTGATGTCTGGGTCTGTTGGGGAAGTTCATCTTGATGGCTTTGGTGGGTAGACGGAAACGTGGGAAAGACCTCTGTGACTCTGCTTAATTCTTCTTCTGGCAGCTTTTCAAGTACTTGGCATTAAACCTGGGCTAGAACAATGGACCTTTCACTATACCAGGACTAACAAATAAAGGAGACTTCCAGGCAGAAAGAAAAATGTGGACCATTACAGGACGATGTGGAGGTGCAGACTCCAGAAAGGAAGGACAGAACGTTGGGAAGGCTTTTTAAAGCTGTTCTCATGATTTGAACTTGATTCTGCAAGTAATAAGGAGCCAAACAACTTTGGGAAGCAGGATCAGACAACATCATTCATCATCAAAGAAATGCACGTTGAAAGCACAGTGCCCTAGCAAGTCATTCTTGTTAGAATGGCAATGACATAAAAAAAAAAAAAGAAAGGAAACAACCTACTGATGAGGATGTGGTGGAAGGGGCACTTACCTGCTGAAGATGGGAATATCAACAAGGGCAGCCATTGTGGACAACAAGATAGAAATTTCTCATGATATTAAAGACAACTGTCATATGGCCCAGCAATGCTATTATCAGTTATACATCCAAATGTATGAAATTAATTAATGAAGAGACAAATATAGCCTTGTATTCATTGAACTATTGTTCAGTATATCTGTGATTATGGAACTAGCCTGAAAGTCCATCAGCAGATAGGAGCCTGAAGAAAATAGAGTATTCATTCACAATTCAGCATTAAACAATACTCTTATTAAAGCTAAACAGCCTTAATAAGAAAGCAAATCCTGTCATTTATGAGTTGGATAAATTTGGAAAACATATGTTAATTGTAATAATCCACACATAGAAAAGAAAAATCCTGAAAGACCTTAGTGTCAGAGCAGTTGGCTTTATAGATATGACTAAATGGTAGTTATCAGAGGCTCGGGAATGAGAGATCCTGGCAAAAGGGTATTTTGGTGAGAGATGAGTAGCTTTATATCTGTTGTACAATAGGTTTGCTGTAGCTATTGTGCACAAGAAAATCACTAAGAGATTTAAATGCCTTTTTCCATGAAAATAAGTATGTAAATTAGTGTGTGCGTTATATTGTTTGATGTAGTCAGTAGTCATTGCAGACATGTAAAACATTCAGTATGTATCAATAAAACAGAGCAATTGCCTGACAATTAAAAACAAGGACAAGAAAGATCATGAGGACAAAGTATGATCATGTCCAAGTCTTAGAGTTCCATAATTGTGAAGCAAAGGCTGGGGTTTCTTGTTCTCTTTGAGACTGGAGATTGGTGTCGCGGGTGAGAGAGGTGAACAAGGTGAGCATGTGAACAGTCTGCAGGTGACATGAACAAACATGGAGTTAGTGGTGTCAGCTGGTCACCCTCCCACTCCTGCCACCCAGGGCACCCACTCTCCCCTGCTTACTCTGCTGAACTTTGGGTTGTGTGGCAAATTCTTCTGAGTGTCTTTCGGGACTTGTAACTCAATGGCTTTTTGATTTCTGTGGTAGCCAAATTAAGTAAATTGAGTACAGCCCGCAGAGAGCTGCTGAACTGCAGAAGCTAAAATTTACAAGAAAGCAATTTGATTGTGCCCTGTCTCTGAAGTTTTTTCATCAACTTCAGTGACGGTTCTTGCTATGATTTCAGATCAAAGGGTACGTATGAATTTATTTTTTCATTATTTTCATATGTAAAAACTATGGCTAGTGATTTATGGAGACATGTCATCTGACTTGATAATAATAGGGTTTTGATCCTCTTCTTCCAGCCGTTTATTTATAACTTCCACGTACCCACTGCTCACTGATACTGATACTTCTGAAGCCAGTAATCTGCCTACGTAGGAATACTGAATCAGCCAGTAACTTGCTTTTAATTAGATTTTCCTCATTATATTCAGCTTCTGAAGGTAGCATGTTTTCTAAGCTGCACAAACTTAGGTAACTACATGGACACCGGCCAGCCAGAATCTTAATTTAGATATAAACTAGAGGTAATATCTGTATCTGTCTCCCTCACCCATAGGAAGTTGAGGACCTAGTACGGTGCACAAAGAGTCCCGTAAGATCTTTAGAAGAAACATCTGCTGAACACAACTGTTTTAGAAGACACTCTTTGCACTGACTGATCAGCTGGCCCCGATTTGCTAGTTACAATAGACATTTATCTCCTGGTTCCAGATCACAAGACCAGCAAGGTGGGGGCATTGAATGTCATTTCCAAGTGATTTTCTGCTAGCTTTCCAGGTGAAAGCAGTGGAGTTAGAACAAGGAGAGAGGGGGTGGTGCAATGGTTAAAATGCAGCTAGAAGGACTGGAGAGATGGCTCAGCAGTTAAGGGTCCTTAGTGCTCTTGGAGAGGACCCAGGTTCAATTCCCAGCACATGGATCAGGGCTAGCTGTTTCAGGCCATCCAAATCCCTCTGGCTTCCCTGGGTACCTGCTCAGATATCGTGCACATAAATACATAATAAAAGTAATAAATAAAATATTTTCGCACAGGTATATACATAGGTACATAAATAAACTGTTGTGTGTGTGTGTGTGTGTGTGTGTGTGTGTTTAAACAGAACGAAGCTAGAGGCACAAATAAAGAATAGTTAGGTTCCTGCCATTGTTTTCTCAGTAGCCTTGGGGCTTAGAATAATCTTCACTCTCTAAATCTAATAGTTTCTTCATTTATAAATTGGTATAATCCACTGAATTAATTTGATTTCATTAGTGTGAAAATTTAGGTAATACGTATAAATTGACCATATCAATGGTTCATTTTAATAACTATAATAATGTGTGTTATCATCTTTTCTGTCCACTTGAGAGGTATTCTAAAGGGCTCTCTAATTCCTGTATTTCTTGGTAGTGGGATTTTACTAAGGGATGGGGGGATTAAAGTATCTAACTTTTAATAACAGTGAGTGCTATGGAAATATATGCAAATAGCAGAACGTTGCAGGTAGTTGCTCATTCTTGTGACCCACTTTATTTGAATATAACATAACAGAAATAAGGGGCTCAGCATTTACCTATGCTGGTCGTTGTTTTACAGAATCCATTAAAAAGTATCTTGAAAATAATTTAAGTAACTGTTACACACACACACAAAATGTTTTTTTTTTTTTTAGCTTGACTTCATCCTCAATTATAAAGCATATCGATAGGATCCTTTTAGGAAAGGAGCAAAGAAACACATCATTGAATATATAGCTTCAATTTCAAGTGATCTGTGAATGTGAAAATGTGGAGAGTAAGCCATCTAATTTGGAACAATATGGTAGCTGAAAAGGAATCCCCAGCTGGGCCTCCATGGTACAGGTTTACAGTAAACACCAGGGTAGATCTCAGGAAGCTGATTTGGGAGGATCCCACTTTCAAGGCTTGTGTGGGATATAGAACGAAGCAAGGCCAGCGTGGGTAACTTAGTGGGAATCTTTCTCAAAATGATAAATGATGGGCCATGATAATAGCACACAGGTAGGATGCTTGCTTACCATGTACAAGAAAGTCTATGTGTGTTCGGCCTCATCCCAGGCCTTTTCAGACCCAGGCCAGCTGGCCTTGGTGAGTTCCCAATAGAACATCCCCATTGTCTCCGTGTGTGGGTGCACCCCTTGCGGTCCTGAGTTCCTTGCTCGTGCTCTCTCTCCTTCTGCTCCAGACTTGGACCTTGAGATTTCTGTCCGGTGCTCCAATGTGGGTCTCCGTCTCCTTTCATCGCCTGATGAAGGTCAACATTCAGGAGGATGCCTATATGTTTTTCTTTGGGTTCTCCTTACTTAGCTTCTCTAGGTTCACTAACTATAGGCTCAATGTCCTTTGTTTATGGCTAGAAACCAAATATGAGTGAGTACATCCCATGTTCCTCTTTTTGGGTCTGGCTTACCTCACTCAGGATAGTGTTTTCTATTTCCATCCACTTGTATGCAAAATTCAAGAAGTCCTTGTTTTTTACTGCAAAGGCCTGGGATGAGGCCGGACTCTCTGAACATAGCAGACAATGGGGACTACTGAGAACTCAAGAACAATGGCAATGGGTCTCTGATCCTACTGCACGTAATGGCTTTGTGGGAGCCTAGGCAGCTTGGATGCTCACCTTACTAGAAATGGATGGTGGTGGGGGTTCCTTGGACTTCCCACAGGGCAGGCAACCCTGATTGCTCTTCTGGCTGAGGAGGGAGGGGGACTTGATTGGGAGAGGGGAAGGGAAATGGGAGGCGGAGGCGGGGAAGAGACGGAGATCTTTAATAAATAAATAAATTACAAAAAAAAGAATGCAACTAACACAAAAGAGTGAAAATGACTATATTTGGAGCATGTGAAAATTTACATTTGTAAGGAAGGGAAAATTTATACATGTTATGAATATACACAGTAAATTTTTATGACATTAAAAAAAAAAAAAAAAAGTCTGTGTGTGATCTCTTCTAACAGAGGGAGAGAGAAAGATAGAGACAGAGAGATAGAAAGAGATGGACAGGCAGACACAGACAGACAGAGACAGACATTTTCTGCTGTTCTTACAGGAGAAAATACAAAACTAATAGACAATGTCATCGCCTATAAGTAATTGCTATAAGGCAACAAAATATGTTTTCTGGGCTCTTCAAAAATAAGTTTATTATTCACTTTCTGATATGTATACTTAAGTTTACACATGTTTATGTTTTATAATGGACTATATATGCAATAGCATCTATATCTGATATATATTATAAACACCATTATGCAGTTTTAAAACAATTCAATTCCATTACTTGTTTTTATTATTGGAAAAGTAGACTTAGCTTCAGTCTGAATTTATTCAGATCTATCCAGTTGTAAGAACTGATACTGATAAATCTACTATATACATGTAGTATATTAGCTTGATCATTCTCCTACTGTTATGTCCCACAGATGCTGCAGGATCCTTAAAGAATATGATTTGGGCCATAGACACCTTCAAAGGAACATTTTGAGTCTTCAGTATTTACATATACTTTCAAAGAAACCTGGAACCCCTGATATTGATTTTAGACTCCCTATCTCACCTGTGGTCAGTGGAAATTCATAGTTCCTAAACTTTGCAGTTCTTGTTTTTTTATATGTAATCACATCTAACATCTATGGTAAATTTTGAAACACAGAGTTTTGATGTCAGTTTGAAATTTAATGATCAGTTTTAAATATCCTGCTTTCAAAATTCTTAGCAAACACAATTTGATAAAATAAGGTTTCTGTCGCTTGTAGGGGTTTCTTTGCTAGGCTAAAGAGTGTGCTCTGTCTATGGTTGACATAAAATAAGATTTTCATGCTCATCAAAAAAAGTGAATTAATGAGTGAGTTTTAAATAAATTGTACAAATCATCATGGGCCCTGTTATGCTAGGATGCTACTTTGAAATTTATTTTAGAGTGCAATGTAATTGAAGATGTTATAATGAACAATGGCTTAAATTTCTTTGAAAGTCTAATAACGAATCATAGTGAATATTTATGGAGCACTGAATGTGATAGGCAGCTGTATCAAATTCTTTTCGTGTGTTTCCTTATCTGGTCCCGAAATCATCACCAAAAGGAAGGTGATTTTGTCTACCTCCTTGAACAGTTATTGAAAGTGAATTTTATAGAGATTAAATAATTGTCCAAAGTCACAGATGGAGAACTCTTGGGAGCCATGAAACATGTCTATCACTTCTCTATCTGTGCCCTACCCTGTGCCATTCTGCAGGTAAGCATCTTCAGTTGGAAATGATTTCTCCTCCTCCCTCTCCCCTTCCTTCCTTCCTTCCTTCCTTCCTTCCTTCCTTCCTTCCTTCCTTCCTTCCTTCCTTCCTTCCTTCTTTCCTCCTTCCTTTTCTCCTTCCTTCCTTTCTTTCCTTCTTTTTTCAGTCATTCTTCCTTTCTTTTGATCTGTCCTCTGGGTAGCAGCTTTTATATAACATTGACTTTGCAGAGTAAAATAAACACACAACATTGTAAGTAAGAAAAAAAAATGCTCTAACCCCCAGTTCTCCTCTTACCCAAAAGCATGTAGAAGGATACAGAAGATAACCACCTCCTTTGAAAGGTATCAGTTTCCAAACTCCCCTGGCAGAGGTTGCTGCTGGGAAATGAAGTAAGGAGTGGTTCTCAGTGCAAAGAGAGAAGTAGGAGACATGGAGAAGGGGCATGTCTCATTTCTGTGGGCCTTAGAATCCGCAAATGCAAATGACGATGCCATTTTAAATCCAACTACAGTTCCCAGGTTCTCACATCTACTAGCTATTCTTTCATTTCTTTTTTTTCCCTATGTGTCTGTTTTTCTACAGCTTCTTGATAATTGCTCCTAATTTCCATATTTCTTCAGGCCACTCTCAAGTATATGTCTTGGGAATACCAAGCTAGTTTCTGGCTTTTTGCTTCCTTTTCTTTCATATCCCCCATCTCCTTTTATTTCCCTTGCCCCAGTGTGTCCTTCTTGTTCTTATTTCTCTATAAAAATCCTGTATATTCTTCTAAATCAGCTTATGGCTGGTGAGGTCAGCCCATTTGGAAGAAATATCTCTACAGACTCTGAGACATTAAGAGTGAAAGCTTTATTTCTGTCAGCATCTTTCTTAGGAGCTCATAGAATACATTTAAGTTCTAACTCTGTTCAGTTCATTGCTCTCTCATTTCATATGTGATAGGCTTTTCCCTAAAAAGATCATAACGTCTTAAATTTTAGTTCCCATATAGAACCTATACATACAAACTTACTTGAATAGTATGTTTGGCTATTTTCCTTTGCCAGCCCTGAATGTATGTAAGTATGTATAGGGCAAGCAAAGAGCCATTCAAACAAGTATACAATTGGCTTGGCATGTTTGGATATGAACAACTCATTTCTGGTTCTTTCTTGAGCTATATCAAATCTTCTTTGTCTGTAAGGAGAGAGAGGAGAAAAGGAGGTTCTAGGAAAGCAGTATTCCAGGCTCCTCATCTAGAAGAGCTTTTAAGTCCCCTTTCCCCCAAAGGATTTACTTACACAACATATCCATCTCTTTAGAAAACAAACTTAGATTCCCCCTTGAAGAAAGCAAGATGGGAAACTTTAGGAATAATGTGTGATTCTCTTCACAAAGAAAGCCAATTTGACTCACTTTAGAAGTCGTTCATTCAAGCAATTTACAATTTATTTAACAGAATTTACTAATCTTTTACTGTGAGTAGCATCCTTCTGATCAACTACAGTTTTGAGTGAAGAAAAAAGAGAAACATGTCTGATGAATTTACACTGCAGTCCCACAGTGCCCATAGCGGCATGGAGGAGGGATGGCTGATTAGGGCTACTAGTCAGCTGAGACATATATGCAGAAAAGTTGGGTATGAGATAGTATCAAATGTGTAGTATTTTTTTATTTTAAATCTTTTATTCATTTTACATAACAACCACAGATCTTCCTCCTTTCCCTTCTTCCTCCCCTCCTCCCTCCCCTCCTCCCACTCCTCCCTCCCACTTCACCCTGCCCCCCCATCCACACCTCAGTAAAGGTAAGACCTCCCATGGGGAGTTAACAAAGCCTAGCACACATCAAGTTGAGGCAGGACCAAACCCTCCCCCCCCTTCACCAAAGCTGAGCAAGGAATCCCACCATAGGGAATCCCAAAAGCTATGAGCAAGGGAAAACTAATGGGTCCTGTGAAGGATAAATTAGCTTTTGGGTTCTTCCTAGTGGAACAGAATGTCTCTGGCATACACAGGGCAGCCTGTGTAGCCTGACTGATGGCTGTAGAGCCCTCTGTCTCCAGGTATCATATAATGTGGTGCTAATGGAAGAGGAAATTTCCAAGAAACTCTTTGTGGCTAATGCTACAGAACAAACAAATGATGTGGGAGTTCCCTCTGTGTGCTGTGATTACCATTAATGAATAAAGAAACTGCTTTGGACCTATAGGAGGGCAGAACTTAGCTAGGCAGGGAAAACTAAGCTTAATACTGGGAGAAAAAAGGGCAGAGTCACAGAGAAGCCATGGAGCTGCCAGAGACAGATGCTGGGAACTTTAGCTGGTAAGCCACTGTCATTTGACGATACACAAATTCATAGAAATGGGTTAAATTAATATGTAAGAGATTAGTCAGTAAGAAGCTAGAGCTAATGGGCCAAGCGGTGATTTAATTAATACAGTTTCTGTGTGATTATTTTGGGTCTAAACTAGCCAGGTGGCTGGGAACCTACAAGCAGTCTCCCTTCTCCAACAGAAATTCAGATTTACTGCTTCAGTGGCAGATCCTGGCCTTATTTTCCTATCAGAAGAAGGCTTTTATTTCCTAATCTCATAATTTGTCTAAATCTTTGAAACTTTTTTGTTGATTTAGGTGGATTTCTCTACAAATGCTCATTCATTTTGCTTAAGTTACTGGAGATTAAGTTAGAATGTAGATTTCTTCTTTTATTCCTTTTTACTTGTAGGGAAAAAACTCCAGGAAACAAAACACATTTCCCCTATAACCCTTAAGGTATTGAAAGTAGTCATGAGGAAAATAAGCTCCTTCACTGCCCCTCTTTCCTGTCAATCTTTACATTTTTCTCATTTCTAGTCTCTTACTTTGTTCTCCTCCCATATCTTTCACCTGTTAGGTCTTTCTTTTATGAATAAACCATACATTCATGTACCTTGCAAATTAAGGAACACAGATCAAAGGGTATGAATCAAAGCAGTTGATTCAAGCTTGCAATGGCTTTTCTCTTTCAAAGAACTGGTAACTTATACGTAGAACTTTGCTGCACTTTTGCTAGTGCTTGGCTCCTTGTAACAAAGGCAAATGGCACTTAGATGAAGGGATGGGTAGCTCTTACAGGTGCCCATTGACTTGCCCCACCAGCCTTTCACTGAAATGAGGAGATTTGCTTTGTGAGGTCAAACTCTCAAAGTTGCAGATGAAGTTATTTTAGTTTCTTTTCCAGTTCTGTGACAAAAATATTAGGAAAGGGGGTTTATTTTAGCTCACAGTTCCTGGTTGCAGTTCATCATTGTGGCAACATCACAGCAAAGAGAGCTCAAGATGGTTGTCACATTACATCCAAGAAGCTAAGTGGAAGGAATGCATACTCATGCTCAGCTTTTTTTCCGAGTCTCAGACAGTATGGGATTCCTTGTCTAGGGAATGATGTCACCCAATGAATGCAATCAGGATAATTGTCCACAGATATGACCAGGAATCAACCTGATCTAGACAATCCCTCATTGAGGTGCTATCCCTATTCTCAGGTGACTATATAATGTGTCAAGTTGAGAATTAGAGCTAACCATCAAAGAAGTCAAAGAAAATATCTGTTCAGTCACACCATAGTGGAAGTACACACAGTCCAATTTCATTCTTATGATTGAAATGCAATACTACATTTTTTATGTGGTATTCTACTGTGGAGGTAAAATAATCTACTCTTAGTACTTCAAGCTCAAAGGTATTTTGTTGTTGTTAACCAGTCACATCTTGAAGATTTCTACTTACTCAAAATATGAATGAATGTTTTGAGCTGAGGAGTGAAAATGGCATTTCAGTATGGCGTATCAATTAAGTAGATCAGGTAAGTTTGTGTCCAGATGCTAACTCACCCATTTATAACTTTGAACAAACCATTTAAACGTTTAGATTTAATGTTCTCCATTATAAAATAGATGAGAAGATAGGAACTTTAAAAAATCACCTCAACTTCCAAAAGAATTGGGAGGATTACATGTGATAAGGCACACAGATTGCTAGGTGTACCCTCTGACACATATTAAACACAGCAATTTCTACTTTTTAGAAGTAGAGGTGTCATTGGCATTATAAAATATCATCTGTAACTGTCTCAGCAATACCAATTAAACTATGCTATAGCTAGTTTTGTGAAATGAAACAATTTTATGAATTGTGAGATAATGAAATTTGTATCATTTGCATCACTGTATTGTCGAGCTTAAAATGCTGATGCCAGCACATCCGTAAAGTGTCCAGCCAGTTATGGATAGAGCTGGAGAGGTAGAGACTTAAAATAAAGGAAACAGGCTGCTGGCCTACCTGCAGTTCTGGTCAGTGCTAAAGATATAGAGACATTGGCAGCTAAGGCAGAGGTGGGGTAGTTTCTACCTCCACAGAGGACCAAAGCTTTCCTTCTCCCTGGAGTTCCTACAGAATGCTATCTTAGGGGATGTGGAAACAGAATTTCTGACTCTTTGTTGAAGGCTCTAATCTTGTAAGGCAGATTTAACAGGGAGAAGTACAATACAAATCACTCTGGCCATCAGAGTTATTGAATATGTCTGGTGCCAGAGACTGTTGTCAGAGTCTGGGCAGACAGAGATAAATAAGATGTAACTGAGCTATGCTTTATCTTTCCAAATCCTCGCAGCGCAGTGAATATTATAATAATTGGTAGTGAAGGGAGTGGTTAAAGAGGGCCTGATTTTGGAGATGGACCTTGAATAAATAAGAGTTTACCTGGTAGAGAAGGAGGTAAAAAATGTTTGGGTCTTAACTCTTCAAGTCACTCACAATTCAATGTATTCTCTTTGTCTTGGAATCTGGGAAAGATACTCTTTCCCCATCACTTTAGTTAAGCTCAGAATCACCTAGACTGTCATTAAAAAACACAGTTGTAAATCTCTACCTGAATCCCATTAAGCAGGAAACACCCTGCAGACCCATTACTGGCTGGCCACTTGAGATGCCTTTCTTCCTCCTGTACCAATGTGCTGGCATCAGCATTGTAAGCTTCACAATTCAGTGGTCCACTCCAACCTACTGATATAGCATCCATAGATGCTGGTCACAGGTGTTGAACTTTATAGTAAGCGGAATTCTGGAGGTTGTGAGAGGGGTAGCAATTCTTCCATTTTGAATCTTCTGGGTATGGCGTGGGAAGTCCTCCCAACATGGGCACATTAATATGAAAGGAATACCTCCCAAGGATTACCCAAAACTATGACTTAGTATGCTCGCCCTTGGTAACTTCACTCTCCCAACACATAAACAACATAGAAACGTATCCAATTTTAATTGGTTCTTGGAAATTGTTGACATTTGGAGACTTTTGGAAATCTATGCCTTCCACGCAGATGGCCTATATGTCCCTACTTTCAAGTTGTCCTAACAAAATATCATAACCTACAAGGCCCATAAACCACCAAACGTGGTTCCTCCTAGTTCTAGAGGTTCAGCATCTAAGACCACAGTGTCTAGCAGATTTGGCAAGTGTGTGAGGACCTGCATTGTGATTGGTAGATGATATTCTGGTGGTAACCTTAGAGGGTAAAAATAGCTAATGAGTTCCCTTGGGTCTCAGTTTTTTTTTTTTTTATGGTTTTAATTCTATTCCTGTGAATTCCTCTCCCAAAGGTCTCACATCTCAATTCTATCACTTGAAAATTCAGATTTCAAGATGAAAATTTGGGCACAGAATAAGTGTTCAGACAAAGGCAGCTTATCCTCTGCAGTTTCCCGAGGTTTCATCTGTAGACCCACACTTTGGATTGCTGTCTGGTTGCCCAGTCCAATTCCCTAGCAGGAAACGAGGGCTCAGGTTCAAAGGGTGGCCACTTCTACATTTCAGAAACGAGCAGAGGCTGAGGCAGTCCTGCATTGTAAAAACTCGCTGGATTGAAAACCACAGCCCAGGTGTCTAAGATGCCCTAGCTCTGCAGGACTGCTTTTAAATGGAACACCTTCCCGGAGTGTTTCTCACAGTTTGGGTTACACACTCTTCATTTACAGACACCTCAATGTTTTCCTCAGAATCATTTCCTCTCAACACCTGTCAGAGGGTGGCTCGAAGAGGCAGAAGCTTTTCAATCGAACCAGATTGTCTTAAGCAGGTCCTCATTAGCCTACTTTTGTAAGGAGAATAGTCATGTCTTTCAGGAATTAAGAGCATAGACAGAGTGAAAGGGGGAACTTTGAAGGTTTTTTATTCTACTGTGTTTGCTATTCATCAACTTCCAGCTTGCTTCTATGATAATTGTTATATCTATTGTTTTTCCCCTTGTGCGAGATTTTCATGCTTCTTAGTGTGGAATGGTGAACTCAAATGGGGGCAGTATTGCCAGGGTGTGTGTGTGTGTGTGTGTGTGTGTGTGTGTGTGTGTGTGTGTCCAGGGATGTGTTCTATTAACATCTAATGAGCAAGGCTGATTATGCTGCTGGACTTGCCACAGTGCAGATGACATCTCTTTATGACAAAATATCATTTGGCCCAAAATGTTAATAGTGCCAAGGTTGACAAACCCTGCTTTACAATAAATTTTTATTAATTTTTATTTTATGTGTATTGATGTTTTGCATGCCTGTATGTGCATGAGAGGGTGTCAGACCCCTTGGAGCTGTAGGAACAAACAGTTGTGATCTGCCATGTGTGTACTTGGGAATTGTACCCAGTTCCTCTGGAAGAGCAGTCAATGCTCATAACCACCAAGCAATCTCTCTATCCCCCCCAAAACAGGTTTGAAATAGGTACTTTTATAATGGAGTCAAGGAATCTATGAATGGATTATCAGGAATTTGTGAACTTCTCTGAAATTTTGTGTAAAAATTTGTCTGTATGCGCCTTGTCTAGTAGGAAAGTGTTAGGATTTTCCTCCTATTGACAAATTCTTAAATAGAAAAAACACACAATTTCTCTCTGACACATGCTATGCTAAGGAAATTCTTCACACTATTTTGTGCTACAAACTGTCTTTAGCCTTCATCAGGATGTGTTTAACACTTTTTTATAAATGTACATAGAGGAGTAGGAGAATTCTCTATCCTCTAATGGTTGGGACATGCAAGCCTTAATTAGTAACAACATAACTATCAATATCAAATGGTCCTCATTGTCATAATCAACTGCCAAGATTACCATTTTGATAAGTTGAGTTTTTTTTCAATCTTTCCATACTTTTAGACAGTCCTCACTGCTGAGGCAGAAATTGTGCATTTTCTTTTAAAGAAATGCTTGAAAATCTCACAAATGTATATATAGAATCCCTTTGTTGCTGACTACCACCTCAGGCTATGTAATCTATTGGGCTAGAAAGAAGAAGGATGGTCCTGATGGTATAACAAGTGCCACGAGTATATTAAATATTTTCTCAAGATATCCCTATGTGCTAAAAACAGATAACATTTAGGAATCTTATTATGGATACAAAACACTTGCTAAATTAGGGCATGTACTTAAATCTGTGGCCTACATAGGTTAAAAACCCTGTAAAAATCAAACTTTATAAATTTTGGTCTCAAGACAGGCACATTTTATAATTATTTGCTCTATTGTTATGAGGCTGGTATTATTTTTTGGCATTTGCATCAGATCAAGTCATTAAGATCCAATAAAAGAATCCTGTAAAATTAAGGCATTAGAATTAGTTTTCTCTAAAGCCTATTCCAAAGTAGAAATCTATGTAGGTTCATTCATTCATTTACATGTTTCGTTTTAACTCATTTTTTCCTTTTTATTGTTTTTTACTTTTTTAATTAAGATTTTTTTAATGCAATCTTTTTTCATTTTACATAGCTATCCCCGTTCCCACTCTTTCCCTTCCTCTTCCCCCACCCATCTCCCCCTCCAACCCCTATCCACTCCTCAGAAAGAGTAAGGCTTCCCATGGGGAGTTAACAAAGTCTGATACTTCACTTAGAAGCAAGATCTAGGTTGAGCAAGGTATCCCTCCAAGGAGTGTATGCTCCAAGATGCCAAGTCAAGCGCTAGGGATAAATCCTAATCCCTCTGCCAGTGGTCCCACAGACCTCACACACTTTAGAAATCAGTGTGGCAATTTCTTAGAAAAGTGGGCATCAATCTACCACAAGACTCAGCACTATCACTCTTGGGCATATACACAAAGGATATACACTCATACCACAAGGACATTTGCTTAACTGTGTTCACAGCAGCATTATTCACAGTAGCCAGAGGCTGGAAACAACCTAGGTGTCCCTCAACCAAAGAATGAATAAGAAAAATATTGTGCAAGTACAGAATGGAGTATTACTCAGCAGGAAAAATCAATGCCATCTTGAAATTTGCATGCAACTGGATAGAACTAGAAAAAAAACATCCTGAGTGAGATAACCCAGACCCAGATAGACAAAAATTGTATGTACTCACTCATAAGTGGATAATAGATGTAAAACAAAGAATAGCCAGCCTATAGTCCAGATCCCAGAGAAGTTAGGTAACAAGGAGAATCTTAAGGAATACATACATGGATCCTCCTTGAAAGGGGAAACAGACAAGATCTCCTGAAAAAAAAAAATGGGATTATGGGAATGGAGAAGAGATGGTGGAGGAGGAGGGGGAGGGAAGAATGGGAGGGAGGAGAACATGTGGGAATGGGATGCTCAAGAAGGGGTAGGACAGAGAGGGAGAGCAAGGAAAGAGATATCTTGATTGAGAAAGGCATCAAAGGCTAGCGAGAGACATGACACTAGGGAAGTTTACAGAAATCCACAAGGATGACTCCAGCTAAGACCCTAAGAAATTGTGGAGAGGGTTCCTGAACTGGCTTTCCCCTGTAATCAGGTTGATGACTACCTTAACTGTCATCATAGAACCTTCATCCAGCAACTGATAGAAGCAGATACAGAGATCTACAGCAAATCACTGGGCCGAGTTACCAGAGACCAGTCCAAGAGAGGGAGGAGCAAAGGAGTCAAGACCTTGATGGTGATGCCCACAGAAAGCTGACCTTAGCCAGTGAAAGCTCATTGACTCTGGACTGATAGTGGGGAACCTGCATAGGACCAAAGTAGGCTCATTTACATATTTCTTTACTAATGTCTCCAAAGCAACTGAGCATTTCAATACAATACAAAAGGAATAATCCTTTCAGATTCTAAGGACCCCAGGCCTCAGTAGGCAAAGACAAGAGTCAAGGGACATTTTGAAGTAGATTTCTTAGCACTGTCATGACCAAGAGAGGAGAAAGATGATGAAGACAAGGCAAGAAAATTATGCTGGTTTGCTATGTGAATTATAATTCAGCAGTGAATGTCTGTGGAAAGATGCTATTCCAACAGGAAGGGCCTGGCTCATCTGTTAATGGCAAACTTCCTTTAAACAAGAAATCACATTTTCCTCTTCAGTATCTAATACGATGGTAAAAAAGGTCACCAGGGGCAAGGGGCTTTGCTGCTGGTTCTGGTTGGAATACCAGCTCTAAGTTTTACTCCACCATCTTGGACAAGAGAGGTAACTCTCTTAGGACTCAGTTTCCTTGTATTTGGGTTGGGAATTATAATATAGATGTCGCTAACTATTTTAAAGGATTACACAACAGGATTGACTAAACCGATGCATGGCAGTACCTGGATGTCAGTACTGAGGAAAAGTTAGCTCTGGAATTGTTGGATATGAGCATGCCAAGAGAAAGTGCATAGCTGTGAGAGATCAAATCCAAGCTCAAATACAATCCCTGACAACTAAGGGAAAGTGAATCCACCAATCCCAACCTCACCTTCTTATCTGTTAAGTAATACTAATTAGACACACTACACAGTTCTCATAGTTCAAGAACGTGAGATATGTCAAGTGATTGGGACAAGAATAGTTGTTTGAGAAGTATTTTCTTCTTTCTTAAATCTTTTCCGTTGTCTAAGTTTTCATTGATTCTTTACTGAAGCATCTCTAGAACTACAATTCACCACTTAAGTTGTCCATTTTTAAACATTTAATGCGTGCTAACCTGAACCTGAAACTCAAGGTCAGTCTTCACAGTGGCTAATTGGAGATATCAGTGATAATGGGTCTGACATACCCCATCAATATGTCTTTGCACAAGAACGCTAGCAGTGGTGCTCACATCTTCCTTCGCCCTGCTTCTTCCCGCTCATTTGTGACAGGCTGTCTGCTATACACTGATGCTTAGTAAGTTGCAGTGAACTCTGCTCCAGGAATATCAGAGTCAAACAGGAAAGGACAAGCTTTCAGAGGCCAGTTGCCTCTGGAAAGGGTGTGTGTACCAGAGCAGGAGGGCATGTTGCTGAGCTGTCTAGTTTCATTGAAATCTCATCTCATCTGTGCTTGTCAGGATCTATGTGCCCAGTAGGACACTTCTCAGAAAGCAGCAATAAGTGCTGGAGAGCTGCTTTCCTGGTCTTCATCTCCCGACTTCTACCTCTTTGAAGCCCTTTTTTGCCAAACATTCTTTGTGACTACGTGCACTTCAAAGACAATGCCATTTAATGCTCTCAGATTTTGCAGAGTAGCCAAGGTATTTATAATGCAGTTTGATAGACTTTAGTCAGAAGGGTGATGAAACAATCAATTCCACGTGATTCAGATTTTTGTGAAATTTATTTCCGCACTTAAAGGTATAATTTTAAGAGCTAGGAAAGGTAAGTTGCATCCTTAAATCTTTAGCTCTGAGGTATTTGACTTCCTATGGTCATTTTTGGAACTGAAATTATGTTCTAAATTTCAAGCAATGAAGTCATGGTCCAAAGCCAGGTTCATGCCCTTCCCTGATTCTGAATCCAGTCTTCTTGTATCGAATGATTGTGTGAAGGTAAGTCTGCCATTACTGCCAAACTTTAGCACCTGCAATTCTTGACTCTAAGCCAGGGCTGGTGGTTTTTCTTTTTTTTTCAAAATGACACACTAGAAAGGAGGATTAGCAAAGCAATTTTTGCTTTTCACTTTTGATTTTCTCTCTGCCCTAGTGGGTGTGCCCGGATGAAATTGAGAACTGGTGGGCAATGCTGAACATGTGTTGGTTGTAGTCTGTTGCCTTCCAGAAAGTCAAATGGAACAATAAGCAAGACTCTACAGGTGACCACATGGAAGAAATTCAGTGGCAGTATTACCGCAGTCTGCTCTGAAAAGTAGAGTGTGGCTTATTAATATGTAACTATACAGCCATTGCGTATTTAGGATCTATAGAATACATAATTAGAGCCACAGTGACTATAATTTATTGTCATCAGGCACAGTGAAGACTCTTCAGATAACCATGTACTGTAATTATGTAGTAATTGCTATTCTTTGAGTAAAAGTAGTTACCAATAAAGTGAAAGCTGGCAAGTAATTGCTTTATAATTATTTTGGGAAAGGAATTGTTGCAAGTTAAAGACTGGAGATAAACAGACGAATATTTCATCCGATAGACAGGGCTCCTTGGCAACAGAGAGCTCCACAGGCACAGCTGGACAAGTCTATGCCTCTTGCCTTTCTTTTGTTATTTGAAGCAGTTTGGGCAGTAGTTCAAAGCATACAAATTGAATCCTGCTTAGGACCCTTGGAGGAGGAATCAGCAGTGATGCTTTCAAGGTGGGCTCCAGCTAAATCAGAACAGAGCAAAGCCTCATTCCATGTTTTAAAAAATCTCCTCCAGTTATTCCTTTGATGATAAAGCTATTATTTCCACAAACCTAGCAGCGAGCTGATCAATCCTACAAGCGTTTCTATTTGTGATTTTTAATAATTATCGTGACAGCTCTTCTTATGCTGCATGCTCCTTGTGAGATATTCCTTCTAATAAGTATTGTAGAGGTTTCCCTGGGAGATTCTTTGATTTGCTATAGCTCCTAATTTATTTGGTACCAGATGGAGAGGATTAGAGATAGAGAATTCACGGGGAAAAAAAAAACCAGATCTAAATTGTCTTAAGTTCTATAGATGTACAACTGATTTACTTATTATTATTTATTTTACCACTAATTCTAATTAGATCAACAGGGAGATTGTTTTGTTACTATTTTTCTTAAGTTTGTTAAAAAAAACCCACAGATGTAAATTAATTTAGCTCATGTAGGATGAGCATTTCCTCCTTTTCATTTCCTAGTCTCATTTGAAAACCTAGTAACATAATTGCATGGATCCTGAGGAACAAAACCAACAGGAATCAATACACTTATTAGCTTGAGGTTACTTTACCCTGTTATTTTTTCAAAAATCCTTGTGTTGCTGGGAGGTGTGAAGAGCAATTAAACAGGATGCCAGAGTTTCTGAGGATACAAATAAATGTGTTTATGTGTACAAGTTAACAATTAGTGGACAACCCACTAACAGATTGGAGTAAGTGGAGAACTATTATTTATTTATTAATGTGAACATATCTAGAGATACTCCATTGAAACCATTTTCAGGCTTCTGGTCAAGGGAGAAAAAGAAAAATAAAGAAAGGTGTGAATATTATTCTGCTATTGAAAACATTGATCTATAAATCTTTCAAGAGTTTTCTTTGTTTTGTCTTTATATGTATTTGACGTACTTGGAGTGTACACAAAAACCCATGTACTTATCTGCATAGGTGGGAAGGGTAATTAATGATAGTGATGAGTGCTTTGTAACAATTTATCATCATTGTTATTGTTTTAGTTATTTAAAACTGGTGCATGACAGACACTGTTAATCCCTCCACTCTCCAGTAGCCTGTCAAAGATTTGCACGCCAGAAATCACTTATGTGTGGAAGACTCAACCCCAGAATCTCAAAGAACTGCCAATCCAAAGAGGGCTATTGTTTGTGCCAGGAAAACCTTAAGCAAATCTCTAGACTTAAACAGAACTTGCGCTTCGGAGATATTTCCATATGTTTTGGTGAAATTTCTAGGGTGACAAGTTGGAAATTCCAATACCTGGCATAAAATCAAGCTCAGACTCTTGGTGGCTCCAATTTTGGAGGGGTCTATGCTTCTGCATGTTCCTGGGCCTGTGATACCGTCTAAAGAGACTTGGGAGGGGTCTCCTGACTATAGCTGTGAGGTTTGCTCTTGGAACAAGAAGGGTGAGTCATATCCCAGGTGACTAAGAACTGGACACGTAATCTGGCTGCCAAGGTGAGAGCCACATTTAAGAACAATCAGTGCAAAAGTCTTGCCTAGTGGGTCACTCTGGTGAGTGATAGTGTTTAGAACCAGTTGACTCCTCACTAGAAAGACCTGGAGTTTTTCATGTACTTTGAGAGGGTGGGTTCTGGAAGCTCTGGCTGTTTTGAGAGGGATGCTGAGAAAACCCCTTTGGCAATGCCCACACAGCTGCTGGCCTTCGCAAGAATTACTTTTTTACCCCATACATTGTATGCACTCCTAAGCCCATGGTTGTGTTCATCTTATGTGGTCTTGTCCCTCTGATCAAAACTTATCAGATAAGAGAAGGGTGGGTCATGCCAATTCTCTTCCTTGGGATTTAGAGCACTGATCACATTAACCATCTGAATTTTAGGCAGAAAAACCCTGGATTTGGGTGAAGGGTAAGTGTTTTGGCTTGGGGAGAAAGGCTGGTATACCAAGAGGGAAGCAGATACCTTGATGGGTGGCTACATGGTATATAAATAAAAACTTCTGTTTTTATATAAAAACAAATAACTTTAGCTACAAAGTTCTATAAATGAGAATAGGTTATTATTTACTTCATTGCTTCTTTAGCATTAAGTCTCAAAATATATTCTTCTTTTTTGTTGTTTGTCTGGGGGTGTGTTAAGTGTATTCCTCCCTGCTTTAGAAGATATTTTACTTATCTTATTATATATGTCTATTATATATTTCTTTATTGGTCACTTTTATTTGACAGTTTCATACATGTAAATAATGAATTCTGGCTACTGTCTGCTCTCCCCTCTTTCATTTCTCTTCCATTCCTGTCAACCCCAGAACACCTTTTGGAAGTATGAAAGCCAGCCCAGCAGGGAGGAAGCTTCCACCTTCCCTTCAGCCTGATTTCTCTACATCATGCATACATGATATGTGATGTTTCCAGCGAGAGGGTTCCACCATCTAGTTTCAATGGCCAACTGAATGTCAAAATGGTATTTTTTGGTGTGTGTGTGTGTTGGGGGGGTATTCTGGGACCTCCATGACCCAATTTAAAAGGTTTTATCCCACTTCTGGTTTAAGTGTTTTGTTTATAATAACTCATGGTTTCTGACCAAAGCTTTTCCTAGACTTGAAGAATATCTTTTAAAATTTTAACAAACCTTTTTTAAAAATTTGCTTATGAAACAGTACACTTCCACATGACTTTTTAATATCCCCGTCTTTTATTTATCCGTTCCCTACTGCCCCTCATCTCCCTAATCCTCTGACCCTTGCCTGCTAATAGCTGTCTAATCCAGTATCCTGCCTTTCTGCTTTGCAGCTTACATTCTACTGTTTCCTTCCCACAGGACATGCCCCCCCCCCCCGCAAAGGCCTCTATTTAGATTTCTAGTTTCTACAGGAAAGCTAAATTGAGGCCACAAAATTAGAAATTCAAAGCGAGGATCTGCATGGGAGAACATGTGGCTTTTGTTTGTCTGTGCCCGGCTCACTTCGCTCACTATAGTTTTATTCTAGTTTCATCTGCTTCCCTGCGAATCTCAGTTGTTTATGGCTGAATAAAATTCCATTGTGTATGTGTGCCACATTTTTATTATCCATTCATGAACTGAGTTTTGGTCTAGGCCGATTCTACTTTCTGCATTGTGAAAGGTCCTGCAATGAAGGTGGATGAAGAAGTGTCTTTGTGGTAGAATATAGAGTGAGGCCTTTGGGTATATGTCTAGGAGAGGAATCGCTAGGTCATATTGTAAGTAGTTATATTCTTATTACGTTTTGAGGCATTTCTACACTGATTTCCATAGTGTCTGGACCAGTTTGTACTCCTAGCAATAGTGAACAAATATTTCTCTTCCTACATGGCCTTGTCAACAGTGGCTGTCATTTGATTTATTGATGATAGCCATTCTGACTGGGGTCAAACTGGAATCTTAAAGTAGTTTTAATTTGTATTTTCTTGATGGCTTTTTGAACACTTTCTCCTGTATTTATTAGTCATTAATACTTTCTTGAGAATTCTCTGTTAAAATCTATAGCTCATTTTGTCTGTGTTATTTTACATTTTATTCTGTTGTTTTTTATCTGTTTATTTTTTAAAAAATAATCTTTTCTCATTTTACATACCAATCCCAGTCCCCACTCTCTCCTCTCCTGCTGCTCTCTCCACCTTCCCTGCATGCCTCAGTCACTCTTCAGTGAAAGTAAGGCTTCCCACGGAGTCAACAAAATCTAGCACATTGCATTTGATGCAGGACCAAGCCCTCTCCACTATATAAAGACAATGGGTTCCAAAAAGCCAATACAAGCTGTAGGGAGAAATCCCGATCTCACTGCCAGTGGCCCCACAGTCTGCCTCAGTCATACAACTGTCACCCACATTCAGGGGACCTAGTTTGGTCCTATGCTGGTTCCCCTGCTGTCAGGCCCGGAGTCAGTGAGCTCCCTTTAGCTCAGGGAAGCTGTTTCAGTGGGTGTCCCCATCATGGTCTTCACCCCCTTTGCACATATTATCGCTCTTCCCTTTCTTCCACTGAACTCTGGGACCTCATCCCAGTGCTCCGCTGTGGCTCTCTGCATCAGCTCTCATCAACTGCTGGATGAAGGTTCTAGGATGACATTTAAGATAGTCATCAATCTGACTGTAGGGCAAGGTCTGTTGTTGTTTTGAAGTTTCTTTATGTATTCTAAATATTAATCCTCTCTTAGATTTACAGCTGACAAATATCCCCCACCCCTATTTCTTACCTCTTCACTACTGGGCATTTCCTTTGCTGTATAAAAACTTTTTATAAGGTCCCATTTGTCAGTTGTTGTGGCCCACACTGGGAGGACATACTGAGAAGAAGGAGACAAGAGGATCATGAGTGCCTTTTGCTTTTTGCTCATAGGGAATTTACACTAGAACAAACAGAGAGCCATATGCAAAAAAAAAAAAAAACCCACAGCTTTCTGCAATGAACACTGCTCATGTCTCACTCTCAGAAGGACTGAGCCCCAAAGTAACCTTGTATGACATCAGTGGGTCACAGTTCATAGCCTTCCTTGTCAAAAATCCCATCAATGAAGTAATGTTTATCTTTTGACACACCCTGACATATTTTTCAAATGCTGACATACTAAATATTATCAATGAGTTTTACCATCTGCAGAGGCAGGTAACAATGTACCTTACCCTATTCAGGAGCTTACTTCAAACTCAGATTTAAAGATACAAGTAAGACATTATAAAAAGTCTTAGCATCACTATGTATACTGGTGAGTTACAGCAAATAATATACATTCCTATAGCACTGGTCTGTGGATAATAATGAACAGGTTAGGTTTGTTTGTATGTGATAGGCAAAATATTGTTTTTATATAACCTTTGTACCTAGTGATAATACTTATAAATAAGTCATCTTATATTAAATTTATCAATCTTATATTAAATTTATCAATCAGTTGACTTTAAAATAGGAAAAAAATCATCTAGGTAGACTCTATGCATTAACACAAGCAATTAAAAACAAAAGGAAAACCGGGCAGTGATAGCATATACCTTTAAACTCCTAGGAGGTAGAGCTAGATCTCTGTGAGTTTGATGTCAACCTGGTCTACAGAGCTAGTTCTGGGACAGCCAGGTTTATTACACAGAGATTCTCTCCCCCCCCCCCAAAAAAAAATAGAAAAAAAATTAACTGAAAAGGCAGAAAGGAAGGGAACTATATTAGAGATTGGAAAGGTGAGGGCTCAACTTGGCATTGTTGGTTTAGATGAGCATTAGTAGAAAATAAATTTGTGTCCCCGAAGAAACAGAGAGAGGATACCTCTAGCAGGCAGCTCCAAGGATAAATCCACCATCTGTTTCAATGAACTTGAAAACATTCTATCCCAGAATCTTGAGAGAATAGCTCAGTCCAGCCAACACTTTAATTTGACTTTGTGAGGTCAAGTAGAGAACCCAGCTGTGCGTGGACTTCGGACCTGTGCCTAGGAAATGATTGTCTGAATTGCTAAGCCCCATAATTAGTTATAGGACAGATATCGACCTAGCACACACGTGTCCTGGGCATGGTACCCAGTCTTACATTCATTCGAACCATGATCATCCTGCCATCTCAAGAAGCAGGACTGCTTGCCTTTCTGTTACCAAGGAGGAGCGTGAGGCCCATAGAGATAAAACTCTGTAATGAAAATAAAGTTTAGTGACTGGCAGATCCACGACTTCAACCTGTCATGGAGGTGGGGATCCCAAGTCAGTGTGGTTTGCCAAATAAGATTTCAAACTCTGGCTAGTTGGAAATGGGACCCTGCTTCATTCTGGTAATGAAAGGGAATTACTTGAAACATTCTCTGAGATAACTCATCTTATCCCGTGTCTGCTTGCTTTATCCTAGACTGTAAGGAGTCAGACAGCAGCTCTATACCTACACAGAGGGGCTGCGCTGCCCCATAGGCCAGTTTAGCCTTCGTCAGCCTGTGGTGGAAGGCGGGGCTCATGTGGAGTCGGGCTCACTCCTGCTTGGCAACCTGAACTCAGCGTCATTGTCCAGGCTCTGAAGCATGAAATGGGGTTTTGCGCTGAAGCCTGGGAGACATGGTGCTTGGAGTTTGGTTTGGCTATTTCCCCCCTGCTGTTTGTTTTTAAACATGAAATAAGAGCAGGCATGAGAAAGGTCTCCCAGGTCCTCTGCTTGAGATGGTAGTCACTGTTGCAGTTAGGAATATAAATAACGGAGGTAGGGCCAGCTCTCTGAACCCCAGCGTAAAGCCCATGTTTAAAATGCAGTAGTCATTCTGATTATTACCTCAGCTTTTATTATGTGATTGTTTCAGAGGCTTGCATAAAGCTTCCAAAAAGACCCCTCTACTCGTAATTCAGGGACCTTTCTGTTATGTTATTTTCAGATTAATGTCCTATACAATGTATTTTTTTCTTTTTTAACCTTTCCCAACACTCTTCTGACATCTCTGAAATACACATTGTTATAAGAAAATAGGAAGTACCATAAAGAATGTTAAGTATTGTTATTCAATCTAAATCATGTAGGTTTTAGCAGAGCATTTCCTGGGTGTCAAATGTATCCCATAGGCAGATGCATTTGACAGGATTCTAGGTCATTCATAGATGATGTATTTGCTGTGTGCTTTTAAGATGAGTTGTAAGGAAGCATGAGCAATGTGTTAAGGACATGTTTTCTCAATGAGGCTAACATGGGTAGGTTGTAAAATAGTGCACTGAAGGGAAAGTATTAAGTGGATAATATATAGGGAGCCTAAAGGTAGAAAGACAGTTTGGGGGGTCCTCCTGTCTGCTTCAGTGTGTGTCTCAGTTTATTGGATTACTTGCAAAGAGTGCATCAGAACAAGAGTAAACTCAAAGGATCATAGTCCTCTGAAGAAGCTGTGAGGAGCACTAGAAGTTAATGTCAAGGCAGCTGAGAGATCAGGTAGGTATAAGCCCTGACCAAGATGTCCGAGGTCCCTTATATCAAATGGGAGTAGTTGACATCGTTTTTCCTAGTTCTACTCACATAGACAGATAAGCAAATGCCTAAGATAGGGATGTTGGCTTACAAAATTGTCTCACCTGTGAGCAGTCGGCCCATGGAGTGTTGTTTTTATTTATTTTGTGGTGGCAGAATTTACCTAGGGTTACCCTTTGGAGAGCAACTGTCACAGAATCAGGTACTAGTAGGGACCTGATCTGATTCATCTTACAGACAAGAAGTTTGGAACACAGAGAAGTGAAATTGTTTCTCCAGGGTCTCATAGAAAGCCACTGGGAAGCTTGGATCACCATCCTCATCTTGTGACTCTCATTGGAGGATATAGAAATTTCATCTCGTGAAAGGACGGGTTGAGCCCAGGTCCTGTATTGACAAGGGACAGGGACAAGACACAGAGAAAGGTATAGCACCAGATTTATGTTCACTTCATGTTCTTTCCTTTCTATCTGGGGTTGAGTGATGGCAAGCGTGCGTATGGGCACCCATGTACATGGATGTGCTTGTGTCCATAGGTTCGTGTACCTGTGGTGTCCTCCTCTTTTTTTCTCCACCGTATTGTTTTGAGACAGTCTCTTACTTCCTGTAACTCACTTATTTAGGTAGACTGACTTGCCAGCAAACGCCTGGGATCTTCCCATTTCTGTCTTTTGGGATTAGTGTGCAAACCATCATGCTTAGGCTTTTACTTGGGTGTGGGGCCTCCAAATTTAGGTTTTCATGCTTGCATGGCAGGTGCTTGCACAGTCAGCAAGGAGTAATATCTCCATACTCCTGCTTCTGCTTTTATATTGTTTCTTTTTAGATTACGTGTCAGCCTAGCCTTTTGTTTCATCGCTAGCACTAGCACTAGCAATGGAGATTGAGCCAAGTCTTCCCATGATAACTCTATGCTGTCCCAATGAGACAGAACCCCAGTTCCTTCATCAACCTGGTCTTAGAAAACATTATAACACAATTAATATTTATAATTAAATATATATTTATTAATTTTTGAGGATGCCGTACAAGGCTATTTTTCATTGATCATACTCCCATGACTCTCTCAAACCTCTTCTAGATGAACACCCCGACCTCCCCATTCAATTCCAACTTGATGTCTTTTAAATAAACACATAAATAAATAAACAAACAAACAAACAAACAAATAACTTCCCAAGTACAACTTGTGCTGCCTGGAGCCAAGAACTACTTGTCAGTAATGTGCTCATGCCATTCAGATGACTGCCCTATGACAATGTTGTCTAAAGTTTTTTGAGACAGATTTTGTTTTTTTTCTTTTTTAAAATTGTTTTTATTGAGCTATATGTTTTTTTCTGCTCCTCTCCCTCTCTGCCCCCTCCCCTTCTACCTTCCCCCATGATCTCCACACTCCCAGTTTACTCATGAGATCTTGTGAGACAGGTTTTGTATATATAGCTACATAAGTCAGAGAGCTTTGACATAGTGGTAACCAAGAGTCCTATTGAAACAATTCTCCTCTGACTGAAGCCATAGTTACCTTTTCCATAAATATGAGACTTGAACTCCTCTAACATGTGGGGATAGTTGGAAAAGAGAGAGTGACTCCTTAGGCATCTATTCAGAGAAGAAGGAGTACACAGTAGTTATTTATGGGGACATATGCAGCAATGATGATCGAGGTGAGCTTGCTAATCGCTCATAACAGCTCCTTCGTGTATAGGCATCACCACCATTATACACCAGAAACAAATATCTGTAAAAGATACAATTGCCATGTAACAGATAAAAAGGATTCCTTTATACTATGAAATCTCCATTCAGCTCTAATAATAATATAAAAAAAACCCTGAGATTATTCCATTTCCTCTTGAGGCAATCACTTGCGGAAGAAAGCTATGGCTCTATTGGAGTTGAGTGTATGGTTCTGGTCACCATGGTCCTGCCTCCACTTTGCTTGCTCTGTGAACAAATGTCTAGGTTTTATGACTGTGGTCTGCATTGGCATTTGCCACATAAAAGCAAAAAGTCCTGTCTAACATTATCTTAGCCATGGTGTGCATGCTGCTCTCACACCTGGCTGTTCCTCGAACACATTCTCTTCACCTTGCACAGCGGTCTTGAGTTGGTGAGGTATTTCAGGATAAAATTTTATGTTACTAGTGCATGGTTTGTGAGGGTTCCCTTCCCCCAACATCCACAAACCTCATCCTTCAATACATGATTTTGTGGTCTGGAATAAAGGAGGTTATCCTTGTTCATGTGTTTTTTACTGTGACTTAGAGGCACGTGGTTTAAGACTATTTTGAGGTTAAGAGTAAAACATTAAATTATCAGGAGACTTTCCCTTAGTGATGCTGTCCCAGGCTTTCAGTCTCTCTGGCAGAATGAGCAACTACTTTCCTGGACCTCCACCTGTAAGGTTCCTGTACATCCCCTGGTCCCTTGACACCAACATAGCAACCGAAAATTGCTGATTCTGTGTCACCAAGCAGAGGATGGTTCTTAATTTAGAACTAAGAAATATTTATTGAAAACATTTCCTTTCTGCTGGTGTGCCGCATATGGAGCAACAGCCAGGCGAGAGCAACAACTAGCTAGTAATGAATAATGGGCACTCTTCTTTAACAACCTGGAGATGTCCCCGTCTCTCCTCCCAGGAGCTGTCACCTGGAGCTCTGTTTGGTGGCACCTCTTCTCGCTTTCTTACTCCATTATCAGAGCAAGGAGGAATAGAGAACAGGGAATTGGTTGTATCTATCTCATTGACAATTTAAGGATTATCACATGGCTTTAGAGTTGAGCACCAATAGGAATGGTCAGTAAATTTCTCATCCATTCATTCATTTAGTTGAAAAGCTACATTAACATGCAATTTCTAACTGGGTAGATTTGAGAAATGTGTTTTTACACCTCTCTGCTTTAGTTTTCTTATCTATGAAATGTGATTAATAGCATTGCCCATCTAATTAAGTATTTGGAGAAGGATTACATTGTAGAATACTCTTTATCTGTATTGTACAATAAGCCTCTGATACAAGTTAAAACATCATTGCTTTATTGACTTGCTTAACCGTGGTTTATTAAATGTCTCTTTGTGCCCGTCACTATATGCTGGAGACATAAAAATCACAAGACACAGATATATCAGTGATATTCTCTTACTGTTGGGACAAATGCCTGACAAAGGTGACTCAAGGAAGAAAGTCTGGCTATTTAGGCTCATGATTTGAAGGTGGGGAAGGTGTGGCAGTGGGAACCTCTTAGGTGATCCCAAATCCAGCCTAAATGACAGTCCCTATTAACTGTCACAGCAGTTTTACTGGGAAGGCCATTACTTGGCCCAGGCTGGGATTTCAAACTCTACACATAACTAGTTATAGTCTGGTGGTAAATGTTCCACTTTCAAGCTACATGCGTACGTTAGAAGGACTTTTGAGCAGAAGTCTACCTCAGCCCAGTCCAAAAACAAGGGCAACACCTAAATCATGTCAAGTTCTTCAGGTACTAGATATACAAAGTAGGCAAGTAAGGTAGGGAAATGATGTGGTGAAGGTTTGGCAATGGGGCGAACTCTGTATAATGTCAATTGAATTCAAGACGTACAGCCAGAATGCTGTATTTTTGTAAAAGAAAGCCGGAACCATCAGGGAACCAGATCATGAAATCTGGCACCAAGCAGTTTACAGACTCGTGACCCAGTATGAAGAGCCTGAGCAGAGAGCTGGGAGGAGGTGAGAGTTCACTTTTGCCTGTGAAGAGTGGAACTGGGCAAATTCTCCACAGAGCCAATTCAGGAAAGGATGAAAATAGAGTGGAGAAGAAATGATCAGACTTTGTCTAAATCCACCAGGGAGGGCAATTGAAGACACTGCGTAGAGTCGAGAGAAATTGAGGACACAGACTGAAAAGACTTTGGCAAATGATGTAATGTGGGGTGCGAGGAAGTTAAAAACAACCCCAACATTCTGGCTTAGGCAGCTGGATAGTGTCATTAACCAAAATAGGAGAAAAAAAAAACACAGGAAGCAGAACTGGGCTGAGGAGAACAGAGGCTCACACACTAGAGTCTATGGTTTGTCCTGCTGCTTCCTGACTTAGGCTAGTGAGGAGCTTGGCAGTGGTAGGAGTGGAGGATGGATGGACAAAACCCAGGAAGCGTATTCAGCACACCATGGAAGTACCAGGCTCAGTTCAATCCCCATAGGTAAATGAAATCTTTATTTTGCCGGAGATAGGAAAAGAGGCATTGATTTTCAGATCGTTAAATGATGAATACCCATTATAAAAAGAGAAAAAGATTTCCTGCAGCGTTATAGAGAATATAGGTCATTTAGTGATCTCACCATCCAGAAATAACCACCTGGCGAGTTTGGGAGTGCTCTGGTTTTCTTTTTCTTTCTTTCTTTTTTTTTTTTTTGCTGTGATAAACACCATGACCAGAAGCAACCCATGGAAGAAATAATTTATTTCATCTTATTGCTTATAGTCCTCCATGAAGTGAAGTTGGACAGGGACTCAAGGCAGGATGCTGGAGGCAGGAACTAAAATGGAGACCATGGAAGAATGCTGTCTACTGGCTTCTTCTCCACGGTTTGTCCTGCCTGTTTTTGTTTACGGCTTACAACCACCTACCCAGGGTGGCACTATCCACAGTGAGCTAGGTCCTCCCATATCAGTCATGAATCAAGAAAATGCTATATAGACTTGCCTAGAGGTCAATCTGTTAAATGCAGATTTTCAGTAAGAGTCCCTCTTCCCAAATATGGCTGGGTGTGTGTCAGACTGACAAAAATTGACTAGCTTAGGTTGCCTTTTTTTTGTCCTGTTTGAGATTCAGTGTCAATTCCTGCATCCCTCAGCTGCTTATTAATAAGAGCATATAGACCACAGCCCAGAAACTAGTTTAATCTTGTTGATGATGACAGTTTGCAGCTCCTTAGGATGGGTGACAGAAATCGGTAAGTGTCTAAATATCCTTAGAAAAAATTCATAGATGTGAAGTAAGCTTAGGCATTAAAAAATTGACAAAGCAAGTCTTACTGTTGGTTTCTGTTTGATAATTAGATGTTTGTCAATCCAGGTTCTCTCAGGGACAATGGAGAAGATATATGTCTTTCCCATTGTTACTTAAATACAATAATTACAAACTTAGAGATTTAGAACAATACAAGTTTTATTTCTAGCAACAAGTCTGAAATGAATGTTAACCTTAGAGCTAAAATCAAAGCTGGTTCCTCGGAGAGGCTCCAAAGGAGAACCATTTCCTTGCTCTTATCCAGTTTCTAGATTCATCTAGAAGCATTTAGCTCCTGGATGCATCAATTTAATTTCTGTTTTGGTACATGTGGTGGTTTGACTAAAAATGGCCTGAATGGCTTCATAGACTTGGATGTTAAGTCATTAGTGAGTGGAACTCTTTGAAAGGGTTAGGGGGTGTATCCTTGTTAGAGAAAACGTGCCACTGAGGGTGGACTTTAAGGTTTCAAAAGTTCACGCCAGGCCCACCCCTCCTCCTCACCCTTTCAACCCTTGGATCAGAGTGTGCCTCTCCCTGCTTCTCTAGTGCTGAACCTGCCTGCCTCTGTGACCTCTGCCATGATGATAATGGACTAGTCTCTGACATTTTAAGCAAGCATCAAATTAAATGCTTTCTTTTATGAGTTGTCATGGCCATGGTGTCTCTTCTCAGCAATAGAACAGTGACTAAGAGTCTACACAGCTCAGCACAGTCTCCCTGTTGATTCTGTTGCCTCCACATACAAATCCTTATGGTTTCATTAGGGCTCATGTAGGTAAATCCAAATCCCTTGGTTACCTATTTCTGCAAAGTCTTCTTGTGTTGTGGATGACAGTGTATTCACATGTGCCCTGCATTAGACTGTGCATATTTTCTAGGGCTTATTTATTCTCCATATGATAAATATTACAGAAACAAAATAGTAAACTTCCAGGAAGCAATGACTGAAACTGGAGATAATCTTGTATCACTCATTGCTTGGCATGCATACCTGATGCATCCATCGGCATTCCTGACACATAGGGCTGATGAGGCGATCTCCATCTCAGAGGAGCAATTTCTTGCCTTGACAGGGGAAACGTGAGAGGGACAGCAAGGTTAGTATTTGAGATGGTGGGAAGATTCCCAATCATAAAACATTCTCTCCTGCAGAGAGTATTGTAGATTAAATGGGAAGAGGAAGGTTGCACAACTCAGACTTCTCTGGAATCTTCTATATGTTTTCCTAGAATGAGATTTCACACTAGTACTTCTGTTTTTCATTTCTTCCCAGTGCAGGTGAAGTTTGTGGTAGAAGGGAAAGTAGAGCATACAGAACAATAGCTCCCTAAGCGGTGTTACACTGTGCTCAGCAAATGTGATTGCTATCCCTGTAGCCTTTCTTATCTGATTTCCATGGTCGTTGTTTTGCTGTGCTTCTCATTGGGGTTCACAGAGACAGATTTCCTGGGTTCTGCATTCTTAATTTCTATCCAACAACTATAGGGAACAAATCAACCAATAAAACATGAAGCCACTTTCTCAGGACGACTTACTTAGGGACTGTTGCTGTTTCTCAGTCCAAACTGCTTTGCATATCATTCCATACAAAAACCGTATTTGTTGTGACATGTTTTAGGTCAATTATGTAGCACATCCTACTGCTTGCTTGTCCCTGGAGAAGGGTTTGACTCTATGAAAACAGCCCAGCCATTGTCCTGTGAAAGTCTTTATTCAGAGTTTCTTCATCAAGTAGATAATGACTCATTCAGTCATGATTCATGGTTCCTCATGGCTCTTACCTTTTTGAGAAGATATAGAGAAATGTGATCATAAATCCTTAGCTAGCAGAAATGCTAGAAAACTCATAACTCCTGTGACCCCTTAACATTCTGAGTCTCTAGACAGATTGCCAGTCACATATTTCCACCCTTATCAACTGTAATAGATATTGAACTGACTCCCTGAATCTTACTGTTATATAGTGGGGAAGTCACAAAGCTTTCTACAGGTAAGCATGGGAAGGTAACCTAGGTCTTTTGTACAAAGTATAAGCATATGAGTTTTGTTTTTTAAAGTCATTTACTTAAATGGGGAGGGCTTGTCTTGGATTTCCCTTCTTTTTTTCTTTATGGTGAGCTGTGTCATGTATGCCAAGAATGTACTGACCCTGTCAAAGAAGACAATATCTAAGGTGATGGTGGGAATGTCAGATGGGTGGGGTACTAGCCTGAAAGGTTTTAACAGTAGAACTTGATGTTGAGTAAGAAAAAAAGTGTCCTTCTTATTCTAACCATTATACGTGTGTATCTTCTTTTGTATAACATGAACACTTGTCTCAGTGTTCATTTCTAAAAATGGAGAAGTGAAACTCTAGGAACATTTGCTAGGAATGCCACGTCAAAGCCTTTTTCTTATCTAACCCTTACTCATTTTGACTATTTATGTTTTTTTTCATTATATATTCATTATACCTCTTTCAGCGCTTAGCCTCCTGCTGGTTCACAGCTAACTCATTTCAGATACGTATTTCCAAGGGCATTGGTTTCATATTGCATGTACAGAAGGCACAATCTTTATCAAAGAGACATACACAAAATACATATGGAATTAAGTGGGTAAACTATTGAAATCTTAGTAGTTGGTCTGGTAGTATTTTCTAGTGAGAGATGAACTTTGCTGTGAAAATAATTTGATAAGAACTCCTCCTGTCTTTATCTGTTTAGTGCTACTACAATATAACGCCACACTGAATAATTTATGAAGGAAGTAAACTAATTTCTCACAGTTCTGGAGGCTGAAGGGAGTTTATCATTGAAATACCAGTATCTGCTTATGGCCTTCTTTGTATCATCATTTTGTGGCACAAAATCAGATGGGCTTGATGTACTGAGATGACAGTAATAGTTTATCCAATCCTTGGCTCAAGAACCTGTTCTTGTAATATGAAGCCCACCTTTATAGTGACAGCATTCATGCTTTTTATTCAAAGAAATAAAAGATTGTTATTTTTTCTTCACATATATATGTGAGTTCCACCATACTATATATACATGCCTGTGGATGCCAGAAGAGGGTGTTTAGTACCCAGGAACTGGAGTTACAGGTTGTAAGCTGCCTGAAGTGGGTTCTAGAAATTTAACTCAGGTCCCCTGTAAGAACATTCTTAATGGCTGAGTTATTGACTGAGGTTTCTGTCCCACCAGGTTCCACAGGCATTTAATCCCAAATAAACACACAGAGGTCCACATTAATTATAAACTGATTGACTTAGTATCTCAGGCTTCTTATTAACTCTTATAACTTATATTAGCCCATAAATCTTGTCTGTGTTAGCCACGTGGCTTGGTACTTTTTTCAGCAAGGCAGTCACATCTTACTTGCTCTGTCTGGCTTCCTCTCTGTATGGTTGATGACTGCAGACTGACTCTTTCCTCTTCTGTTCTGGCCCCGCCTATACTTCCTGCCTGGCTACTGGGCAATCAGTGTTTTATTAAAATACAATAGACAGGTACAGACCATTGTCCCACAGCACTGAGTCATCTCTTCAGCTTCATTGATAGCATTTGTGAAGGCAGAGCCCTTATGACTTAACCAGGTTTTGAAGCTTCAACCTGTCAACACTGTTGTGTTGAGGATCAATTTCTGCAACATGAACATCACAACCATGACTTCTCTACTGCAATGTGACTTTCTGGATTCCAGGCAAGATCCTAGCAAATGAGTTTCATGATGAAGGGGCTAGTCTGTGTAATGGAAGATTTCAATTAGCCTTTCAAACTTGGCCATTCTTTATGGAGCTATTCTCTGCTCAAGACAGACAACACATTTTGAACATTTTTTATTTAAACATCCTTGAAATTCTTTGACTTTATAACACAAAATTGTCCAAATTAAGTATTAATGGAAGTCCTGGGTGTGATATACAGGAGTAAATGTTTGTGTGTCTATACATAAAAGTAGCAAAGACTAGGAAACTGGCCCAGTAAAGCAGGCAGCTGATGTTCAGCTATTTCTCATTCGTTCCAAGCATGGAAGCTTGCTAGTGTTACCAGATCTGATCTTCAAAAGAACACAGAAATCATGAACAGTATTGATATTTCCCAACAGTATTTACATTATACAGATAAGAAAATACAGCACCAAGTGTCATAGTGTGCACCTGTACCAGAATAAGTATGGTTGGAGCAGGAGGACCACAGGTGAAGTTCCACCTAAGCTGCATAGGTAGTTCAAGGTTACATAAAACCCTGAAAACAAAATAAGAAAATGAGCAAGTATATCAATAAATTACTTACCTCTCTGGCATCAGGATTACTTTTCTAAGATAATAAGATTATTCTTCACTTAATCCTTTCTTCTCCAGATTCATTCAACCTGCTCTACACAGTTAAGATTCTGAAGACTGGAAAAAGAGGAGGAAAAGTCCTCTTTCAACTTGGTTCTCTTAGCAGGTTACTCATATCAATCAATGCATTCACACTGCCAAGAAGCACGCCCTGCAGATGGGTTTTCTGCAGGCTGTTGTGTGGCGCATCTCATCACAGGTTCACTGTGTTCCCAGACTCGGGAATGGATAGGCATCTAGGAAAGGGAACAATGACAGTAAAACACCTATGTCCTGTGCTCTTCTTTCGTGGTGCTAGTTTGTTGCTCAATTATCAGAGCAGTCATTGCTGTTATGTTTCATCTTACACAGACTTTCTTTTCCTTTGACTTCTTCTGGATCAACTTGAGGAGAATTATGTGTATGTACATCTTCTTATATGCAGTATATATGGCTTCACCCTTCTGGAGGGAGGTATTAATATGAAAAAAGAAAGAACTCAGGCTTGTGGTACATATTAGTGGTTAGAACACATCCTTAGCATGTGTGCCGCATTGACTTCAATCTCCAGGATCAAAATCCCAAACAAAATGAAACCAAGCAAGCCAAACCAAAGGCCTTCATTGTCCACCATGGATTCAAGTTCCCGAGGGGGGCTTGAGATGTTGCGGATGTTGCCCTTCAAATCTAAGGGTATGGCCTTCCCTCTTTGTTTTCTCTTTTTCCAGGTGAAGGAATGAAGGAACATGTGGATGGGATGGGAGGTATGTGTAGAGGTGTAGGGAAAATCTGTAGTGCAAAGTCATGGAAAAAACAGCTAAGGAATTCCCACCATGAAAGTGAAACGAGACTGACGGGTATATGAATAGATCCTTCTATTGCTGAGTAAAAAATAAACCCAGTTCTTGGCTTTGTCAGATCACTGATAAGTGATTTAAAGAATGCAAATCTATTTTTGTTTTAATTTTTTTTCTAGAGATACGACACTCATACCATAATATGTTCTTCACTGAAATCTTGCCACAGTCAAAACAGTTGCTTGGTCTCATGTGTGTATAGTAAAGACAGTCTGTAGGGTTTTTAAATGCACATTTTGATTATTATTTTATACTGTTATCATTTTCTTGTGTAATTTGAATTGGTTGGTTTAAGCTCATTTAAATCATTGCTCATGTTCCACCAGCAGGTGATTAGCTTTGTTTACCTGCATCAAGGCAGAAGAATAGACTTGGATTTTAAAATTACACAAGTGAACAGCTAACTTACCAGGCACAGAGTGAGCTGGAACAATGTCGTGTTTGGTCTGTTTTCTCTGCTTCACTGCTCACAGACAGATGATTGCTTTGTCTTAAATGACTTTGTATACCACATTGATCTTCTACTAATGCCTGTCTTAGGAGAAGAGGCAAGCTTCCATGAAAGGGATTTTACTGTATTAATTGTGAGCTTTCTGTTAGATGCTTTGGCTTTAGAGCAAATACTCATTCATCACTATGGAAAGAAGGACAGACACAGGAACATTGATGTCTGGGATTTACAAAGAACTTCTTGTCTTTGATACAGTTATGTTCAGAAGAAGATGCTGCTTATCATGAGATATTTGAGGCAGATAATTGCATTTTACTGATCCCCACCTTTTCCTTATCTTCTGCTTACTCAGGTTTCCCATTACTATAGTTGTCTTGTCTCCAAAATATTCAGTTGTTTCTAATGATGTCAAAAGATGATTTATAGTTATCAGAAAGATACATATGCAGTGTATGCAGTAGGTTGAATTTTTAATTTGGGAGGATTAGTAAATAGAGATACTTCATGATCTGAAAGAAGCTAGATTTCATTGGGATGAAATTGTGACAAGATGCTCAATATGCATGTATTAAGTGAATAAATATTGAATCAATTTTTAGCCCTTTTTGCTTTAGTCAGAGTTACAGGAAAGTTGGCAGTTTGCTCTGATTATAGCAACACACCCAGCAGCTCACATCATATCCTCGGGATAACAGATACTGTAAGAGCCCAGTGGCCTGCAATTCAGTATGGAGGATGTTCTAATGCCCCTAAGTCGCCAGTTAGAGTAGACCTGAGAGAATCTGTTGGTGTGCCACAACGATTCTTACACGTCAATGTTTATCTCAGTATATTCAACATAACCCAGATAGTTTTGAATATATACATGCATATATTTATGAATGGATAAAGAAAATGTGGTATGTACACAATAGCACAATATAATTTTATTTGACCATCAAGAAAAACAAAATTCTGTCATTGGCGTGAAAATGGATGTAGATGGAAATTGTTATTAAGAGAAATAAGCTAGACTCAGGCACACAGTGCAAGTTTTCTCTATGTAGACTCCCATGCTATTTGTATATGACTTGGAAATAGGAGGAGGGTTATGTGAGGACAGGGTGGAGGCTGAGTGACTGAGTGAGTGTCTGGGCATGGCCATGAGAGTCCAACAGTGAGGTGAGCAGTCCAAAGCACAGGATTGAATTCACATATATGAGGAGGTCACCATGAAGTCCACTCTAATTGGAAAATAAATGATGGTATTGAAGGGAAAAAATGTGTGGCAGGCAGAGTGCCCTTTCTTTAGTCATTCCTCAGACACTGTAGACTGAAATTAGAGAGCATTGTTTGAATGTGTGCCTAGGAAGAGTTTATAATAAAAAAATTAAAATATCAAGTGACAAATAAATGGAAGGATGCTTGCCCTTGAGGGAAACTGTATATACAAAACAACCTAGGGTTTATTTTGAGCTCATTGATGGTTCTTCTTGGGCCTTAAAATCTGTTTAACTTCTTTCTGGATATTCATGCGTTGTTATTCAGCATGCATTCTCCTTGCATCAGGAGCACGGGTCTGTACTAGTAAGCCTCTACTCAATTCTCATCCTCCTTTGTGCTGCTTGTGCGCATCACTCACGCTGTCTTCCGCCGGATTCCTTCTCCGCTTGGAAGGCACAGCGATCTCCAGTAGAGCATTCAGGCTGCTTTTCTTACCCTCTGAGAGGATGACTTTAGTACTTCACACTCCTCACCTCTCCTTACTTGAATAAGTAAGCAGCGTTCATATTCCCTTGCTACAGACGGACAGCCATGTCAGCTTCTCTGGTGTCTGAAAAACAAAACAGAACCAAACAAACACCAAACAAGAACAACCCAGACAGATAGAACCATGGTTGAAGAGGATCTGAGGACTTTCTTCAGTGATGGATGGGGATTTAAAAACGGCCACCGTGACGACAAACCAGACTTTCGGGTCAAGTTGAGGAAGGTAGCTGCTATTCTTTCATCTTAGAGAGATGAGAGTTTCTGCAGGCGGAGCTCACATCCACACCCTCCTTTTCCCATCTTGCTGAGTTATTCACACCCGAGTTCAGCTTCTTTGATTTGAGGCACTCAGATCTATTTTTTTTTCTGTGGGGGATGGGACTCCTGATTTTCTCCCCAGCAGCTTTTCATGCCACTGAACTGCATCATGTGTTAATAAGCTTTTTACTATGTTAAATTACTTTGTTTCTGTAGCTGATTTGAAGGCAAAAAAGGCCCTAGAGGGTGAAGGGGGGAGGAAGCATTCCAAAGTAATTAGAATGATTACAGCAGCCGAAAACATTGCTTTCCTAAAACTGTAATATTTTCTTGGTAGATTTCCTACTTACTGTAGTCTCCGGGGACTCTTGGATTGGTGTCCACAAAGCAAATGGGCAGTTTCTATTACAGAGCAGAGGGCTAGGCAGGCACGGGAGCTTTTAAAATGCATGGTCCTGATAGCTCATCTTGCTTATGTTGTGTTGGCTCTAGTTGTGCCATCTGTCTCCACGGCCTCCTAAGTTTGAGGACTAGCACAAACTTTGAAATACTTGGTCATAACCTGATATTATTCCTATGTGAGAAAACTATTCATTAACAGTCACCAAGTCCTATTCCTGAGTGATCGGGTTGCTAAACCACCTTCTAAATATTCATGGTTATGCCCGTAAATGTGCGTTGCTCAACCTTGGTCAGAGAATCTTTATAGAGAGTTAAATTCAGAGATACATAACTAGACAAAGTGCTGAAAATATGTGATCTGCGTGTTCAGCTATTGTTGGGCCATCCATATAAACTGTCCCTTACCCACGGCTCAGGGGCAGAAGGAACGTGAGAGCCTGAGGTTGGGGGGACAGCTATGAAATGCAGTCTCATGAACATGGCAGGGCTACTGAACACATGAACTTTCATGAACTTGTGGTCATCTGCACAGAGGGTCTGACCCCTGCAGCTCCCCCAGGCTGAGGAACTAGTGGTAACTGTTGGCTGCTGCTGAAAAGAGAGTCACTTTCTGTTCAGGCTATGGCTGCTGGCTCCGTACTCATGAGCAAGTTAGCACCGATTGGATCAGATAGTAATTCAAAAACTCAGGGAACATGAAGATGAGGTGGAGACATGATGGAGGATCATGAGGTGGCCAAGAGGAGCTGGCAGAGGCAGGGGTAATGGGGGTATATATTATTAAAATTCATTTTACACATATATGAAATTTTCAAAGACTAACAAAACATAACAAAGTATAGTTAGGTAAACCAACTTAGTAAATGTAGTAGCTGTGAAAGGAGAGTAGCAAAATTTTCACTTCCATCGGTAAAATCAGGCTTTTGTGCAGTCAAACCAGCATCACTTCTTTTTGTGGGGAAAGCTGGGCTTGATTTTCACAAGGAGTAGAATCTACTAAAGCAGGTGAGGGTGTGTGATGGAGTCAGAAGGTTTCATTTCCTTCTCTCCTGCCATCCCATGCAGATCAGTAGCCCGCAAAACTCATTTTGGAATGCTTTCAGATTTTCACAAAATCGTTTGCCCATCATTTCCCCATAATAGAGCAAAAGACTCCAGCGCTCTCGTGAGGAATGAGAGATGGTCAGCAGGACAAATGGGAGGCAAAGAGGAGGTCTGGCAAGGAGGCTGCTCTGTCCCCCTTGACCCCCTGTACTGTCTCCACATCCATCTGCAGAACTCAGCAGAGCTCTCTAGGTCTCCAAAGAAACACCCGAATACCTCCCATGGATGTTTTCAAATCACATGCATCTCCAGCTAAAGTTCCCTGCAAACTGAATTACCTGGTCTGCTGCCATTTTAGCACAAAGTTATATCAAACAGAGTTTTCTTTTTCTTCTGACTTGAGATGCATTTTTTAGATGTATTTTCAATGACTTTTGTGTGCGTTGTTAATGTTCACGTGCTGTTTATCTAATGTGGAAATGAAGGGTTACCAATCCATGGGACTCTTGTCACATGACTGGGGTCTGTATTTAGGATCTTACGTCTGGTTCAACAATGATGTTTTTAATTATGGTCACTTGGTTACTCCTTAGAGTTTTGGGATAGACAATTAGATAACCGAGTTTACTAGTAGAGAGAGTCAGTAGTATTAGGGGATGGCCCTTTCCTGGCACGAAATGCACATATTCCATGTGACTGGCTGCACACAAAGAAGTCCAGTCTGCTTCCTAGCCATGTTAGGAAGTCTGATGTTCAGAGGAGTCTTGCCTACAGTTTCGTATTTTGCATAGTGTCTGAAACCAGGAACAATAATCAGCAATCTCATACACTGTTACTTCCTCCATGGTTCACCGTCGGATACTAATGGACAAGCTTAAAACCATGTGCCTTGATTATAGCTGGTACCGAAGGGAACTCTTTATTGAGACTATAGCCTTTCAAATTCAGAAAAATGCTTAAATCTGTTTGTAGGTACCGATGACTTTAGTGATGGAATTATTGTCTAATAGCTGCAAATCACTGGTAACAAACACACAATCAGGATCTGTAACATATATAAATTGTTATTTATTATTCATGCTCAGTTTTAAATATCCTCCAGTAACATATATGGGGCCAAACCATGGGGCTTTGGATTCTGTTTCCCTTGCATTTGCTTTCCCTTCTGAGTTGAACTTTCTGTTCTATTTTGAGGGTTACTCCTCCTTTACTATCAATGGGTAGAACGGAGTAATTAGCATCTTTCCATATTAAATTTCTATGTTTTCATTTTCCCTAGACATCTGTTTTGTGCCATTCTGTCACTACAGAATACTTTTTTCTTCAAAATATAAAATGTAGCCACCATAAGTTCCCAAGTTCATGTATTACTTTCTCACCTTCTTAAGAGAATGAAATTGATTCTTGACTAAAACCTGTTGCTCCTGCTCAAATCATTAGTAGGTGTGTGAGGTGGGTAGAGATGAACAGGATACCTGCTGAAGCAGCTCCTCAGAAGCCAGTATTGCCACTTTCTGTGTGGACTCAGGGAACTCTTATGTTAACCTCTCTCTTAAAGGGCAGCATGGTTCTTTTGTAAAAGTTTTGCATACTGTCTCTTTTTCCTTAAAATTATTGGTGTGGGGTGTTAAAAATATCATAAAGAGAGATAAATGTAATCAAAATATATTGGATGTATTATAGGAATGCTGTAATGAAACACCCTACTCTGTATAATTAGTGCACATTAATAAAAATAAGCAGAATTACTGGTGGTGGAGAGTGAGGCCGAGCTATCTGGTAATCACTGTTAGGGATTTTAAATGTTGTTCTTTTAAGTCCCCCGTGCCACCGTGCTGCCGCTGAGCGGTTGTGTGCCTGGAAATGTATATATACAGAACATGATGAAATGTATCCATCTCCTGGATAGACAGCAAAAGTCGGCTAAGACAAAACAAATACTTTCAAAGCAAATACTTTCTAATCTCCTGTCTGCTATGCACTGAAAAGCTATTGACTTTTTCTCTCAGCTGATGGGGAAGGGATCTCTATGGGGAACTGTGTGTCTAAGGTGGGTTCCTCTCACGATTTCAGCTCTGTCACTGAAGCATCCCAGCTGTACAATACACAATCCCAGCGAATCCCAGATACCTTAGTGAAGTCAGTGGCAGAAAGAATCTATTTTGGGAGATTTTTGTTTTGTCATTGGAAAAAAAAATGCATTGACTGTTCTTCAGTTGAGGAGACGGTTGTGTTACTTAGTGTTCTAAGGAAGCTATTGACCACTCTGTGGTCAGAGCTATACATATGTCATGGTCCCATTGATCAAGTGTCTCCCTGACTTTCTCTGTCATTTATGCTTTTCCCTACTGTTGATTCTGTTTCTACCCATGACTGCATAGACCATTCTAATGCTTAACACACTGGTACTGAATGACTGAACATCTGTGTCTGCTGGGATGGAAAACTTACCCGCATCTCTGTATAGGATATCTTAGCATGATGCCACATGTCTATTAGGTTAACACATGTAGATCATTAGAAAAATAAAAGTTGATATATGCCTACATGCTTTTGAAACTGTGTTTTGGAAAAAAAAAATCAACCATTCCTAATCAGGAGAACTCATGCTTTAAGAGTTTGGAAGAGTCAGTGCTCATGAGACGCATTGGAAAATGATTGTGGGACCCAAGAGTGAAATAGACCTTATTCTTGTGACAAAAATAGAATTCCAGAGACGTCAGACTGACAATAGCTTATATCTGAAGGACTCTTGACCAGTAGCAAAGCACTTAACGTGTCTGCAACTTTGTGAGGGTGATCTTTTAGATGTCTCCACTTCATAGACAGAGAAATAGGTTCATTGGAAGAGGGTCAATGGTCACATATTTGTTAATGTACTCCAGGTTCAAGGTCTGGTTTCCTATGTCTGAATTCCATCCTGCACACAAGGAAAACCTACCCAGAGTGAAAACATCCTGCTTTATGCTGCTTTATGGAATATAGGTGATTTTTCTCTAGACATACAAACTGTAAAGAGTTAGGCCTTTCATTGTTTATTTGAATAGGAATTCAGCTATGGCTTTTGGAGAAGCTATAGTATAGGAAGGAGATTCTCCAGCGAGAGCTGTGGATGAGGAAGTTCATGAGTATGACATCTGTCAATCCCATGAACAACATTGTAGGTGCTCTTTTCAGAGTGGATCTCTTTATGACTTAAAACATGGGGCAGCCAGAGCTTTGTTACCTGTAGACACAGCACTATAGTCCAGCTTGCAAAGCAACAGCCTCATAAGGTGGGGAGTTATTGGACTTCAACACCACTCTTTTGAACTGGTCAGAAGTTCTGTGGGAACTCTTTGGTAATCTACCTGAGGATGTCCACTTGGGAGGCAGCAGAGGCAGAGCTGGTGATCTCTTCATTAATTTTTTTTCATTTGTAAGGTCAAATGCCGTGGGAATCACATTGTTTATTATTAACCATAAGAAATGAACCACCTTTTAATTTTAGAGCAACCTTTAACAGAAGTAGACCACTCTCCTGAGTGTTGCAGCTGGTGGCCGGAAGGGGCCCATCTCCTGCCCTTCTGACCTCAGGGACAGCTCTGCCACCTGCCTCAGGTGTTGATGGTGGGGGAAGGGGGCATCTCTCCCCCGACCCATGCTGCCACATGTCAGAAAATATCCACCCCATCTATTATCTGCTGGACCACAGGAAGGTAACAAAGCTGCAGGATATCCAAGAGAAGCTACAGTGAGGGTCCATCGTTGATAGAGTAGCAAATACCAGGGTCCCAGAAACAGACCAATGACTCTTTGAAATGAACACTTGCAAGTAGTGATACATGGACAAAAGGAGTTTACTGTGTGACTCACTGTGTCATACTACAAATTCCATCATAATGTTTTTTTCCCTTTTCTTTTCTTTCTTTTCCTCTTAAATTTTATTTCGTGAAAGGGAGGTTATAAGAGCAGAGGACAGATACACAGGGATGGGTAATGAATTGGATAAAGATATGTAATGTGAAAGATACAAAGAATAAACAAAAGAAAGTTGAAAAAAATGAGAAAGTGCACCACTTTCGTATTGGTGTTCTCCCTTCACTGCAGATCTATGTCCTACATCTACTAGTGTGCATTGAGTATGGTCCTAAATTTCACGCACATCTAAGATTTTATTCTTGGCTTAGGATTATTTGAACATTAGATTGCACAGGGTATCTATACAGTCAGTGCAGGATAAAATGTTAACCCAAACCCTAAACAAGTAAATTACAAGGTCTTATCTCTATGTACAAATGAAAGGAACCGTTTTCAACTTCTGTGATTTGGGATAGAATTGAGATATTTTATATAACGTGCTGTGGCCTAGTTAACATTTTTGGTTTCTCTCAGGCATATTGAAAGTCAGCAATATGGGTGCATATGAATTCATTAGATAATAATTATTGACCATCAAGAACACTTGAGATACAGTATTCAAGACAGAGACTATATATTGACAAATGACATCCTCCTCATGCACTGTGACAGAATGAAGTAGACTTGAATGTGTGAGAGAGAAACAGCACATGTGAGGCAGGAGATGTCGGAGAGAAAAGGAAAGAGGCCAGAGCAAGGAGAGACGGATGATGAGGGGTTCTACGGAGGTGGTCATGGAAAGCCTTTTTGAGGGAACCAGGAAGGCAGGGTAAGAGATTGGCACCACCCACCTCTTCCCATCAGTTGGGACCCTCTGAGTTTGTGTGTTATAATAGCAGGTGAAATAGATCCAAGGATAGAGGGGCATCTGCCCTGAGCACATCGTTAGAAAGAAATGATTGTCAAATATAAAAGGTAGCATGCAACGAAGAGTTAGAAGAACTGTAAGGAATATGGATGGGGGTCAATGAGATGGCAAGGTGGGTAAAAGTACTTGCTGAGGAGCCTGATGACCTGAATCCATCTCTCAGACACTCACAGAGGAAGGAGAAAACCAAGTACCACAAATCATCCTCTGCTCACATGTGTGTTGTGGCATCCACGAGCATACACACAATTACTGGGCTTTCAGTGAATAGAGAATCTCTGAATAGTCTCTGTGCCCGTTGCTCCCCCTTGGAGATATTCATTGCCTAATCTCTTATTTTAAAAATTCTGTTTACAAGACTAACGTGTCCTATCATTTATCTCCGATGCTACACACTCAATATTGTATGCAGTTCTCTTAGACGAATGTGAAGGGAATTCAAGCTGGTCTCACTCTGTGGTATTATCTTTCTTGCGTGGGAGGTGGCTGCCTGCCAGGCCAAGGGCATTTTCCTGTTTCTAGTTCTGTTCCACCTGACACTGACTTTAGACTCTTCTATGACAACTAGGAGAGATGTACAGTGGCGCCCCCTTGTGGCAGGAGCTAGAAATAGAGATATTTTCAAAGGAAAAGGGAGTTGAAATCCAGGGGGAGAGGAAGGATGTTGAGTTCATATATACTCAGGTATTGGGAGTGTGAGAGCGTTGGCATTCAGGGTACAGCTTCTTCATACTAAAATTCATGTGACTAAAACAGAATTCATAAGCGGGACTGTTCAGAACTCAGTTGTAAGAAGCGTGGTGTGGTTTCGTTTTGTTTCATTGAGATGGAGTTGTGTGGTTGCCTAGGACAAAATTGTGCTGTTTACACAGCTTCCCAGTCCTCTCCATCTCTTCACCTTGTGCCTTCTTTCTTGGTCTTCCTTTGGATTCACGGTGTTTGGTATCTTTCTGAGCAGCCGCTACTTCCCTAGTTCTTGATCATTTCCTTCTCCATCTTTCTCCTGAGACTTAACCCAGGCTTCTCTGACTCAGATATAAGGCTCCCGCATTTACCCCGAGCTACCCCAGCATCTTATGCAACACTCTGTCCTTCAGAAGCACTCAAAACATGTTTCTCGAGGAGTTGTGATGGAGTTTAATTTGTTAATGTAACTCCCACTGAGCACCACAGGCATTTCGTAAGGGCTTCTGAGAGACACGCTTTTCCATATAGTGATGACGGAGAGTTCAAGGTGCTTAGAGATGCTGGGAAGGACATATTTATGAAGCTGAGCACTTGATGAAGTTTTTTCTGTTACCGCATCAATTCCTTTGGGCTGAGTTTCCGAAATGAATTCTAAGACTGAAGGTCACACTTGGCATATCTATGCCGAATCTGGCCCAGGTGTTGTATTATTAATTCTCCTTTCATTAGCACTGCCCACACCTGCATTGGGGCCGACCTTCTTAAATTGAGAGACAGGAGGCACGAGCAGGAGGAACACATGGACAGACAGAAGTTTCCAGTTCACCTTCTGGCTTGGCTTCCAGACCGCAGCATGCTATTGAGTGAGCCTCCTCAGTCCCTCTCCACTTCCGTTTTCCTCCTTGTAGGACGGTAGCCTAACCTGCCAGCTGCAGATTTGGAGGGCCATTTGCTGATAATGGGCGTAAATTCTTTTTCTAAAGCACGAAGTAGAGAAAATGACGCAGAGGTATGTTTAATTCTAACGTTTGGATTTGCACTGAAAATCCCAGATTAGTGGCTTTCGGCCATGCACATTTCCGGTGATTTGTTGATCCCTACCAGATACGAACAGCAAAATTGTGTTAAATTTGCTCATCCACGTGGATGTGTGGGACTAGCCTAAGGAAGGTTGCTTACTACTGTGTACAGATGGTAGGGAAAAATCAACATTGTTCCTTCCTTTGGTGAGGTTAGAAAGGGAGAAAGATATTAAACAAACTCATGAATAATTATAAAATTATAAAGCTTAATTAAAAGGATGCCAATTCCAGGAAATGTTGTGCAAGAGAGCTTTGGGGGAGGGGCTGTGGAGGCAGAGAAGGAAGAGAGGGAGGTCTTGACAGAGGCATTCATGGAGGAAAGAAATGCAAGTAGCAATGCTTGCCTGGGGGAAAGGAGGGGAGGAGTGCTCTGAGTGTCCAGTAGTGGGCAGAGGGATGCAGAAGGATGCTGTCACTGGGGTGGGTAGGACTGGTCACCTGACATGAAAACTGTGATCCCAATGAAACATGTGAAAGCATGACACCTATAGGGTGACTAGGGTAAGATGTAAGATGTGTGTGTGGGTGCATGTGTGTGTACGTGTATGTGTGTATATGTGTGTGCGCATGAGTGTGTATGCATGTGTGTGAATGTGTGCATGTGTGTGAATGAATGCATGTGTGTGCATGTGTGTGTATGTATACGTGTACGTGTGTATATGTGTGCATGCGTGTGTGCACGCATGTGTATATATGTGTATGCATGTGTGTTTGTGTGTATGTGTGTGTGCATGTGTGTGTGTGTGTTCTCACTCCATGAGCTGTGTGTGAATGAACAGATTATCAGACACTAGTAGAGAATGTAACGCAGTGGTCCAGGCACTGCACATGGGTGATGGTGGCCATCACGGACAATCTTCATTCATGCTTCCCCTTCTTCTTAACTCCTGGTGCACTTAAGATTTCATTATTCAGTTCATGTTAAGGCTGTCCAGGAGTTTTTCAAGATTTCCTCTCGTCTGTGACACTGAAGAAGTGATGTGTGTCTTTCCTGGAGAGGAAGTTTAAAAGCAAACAGTTTACTTGCTGTGATCTTTGCCTTCTCCTTTTCTGTGTTTAGAAACATGTTGGAGTGAAGCCTCCTTGCTGTGAGCTACTGAGTCACCCTGATTGTCAGAGGACCCTGGTGCCGACACTGTATACACTGTGCCACTGATGTTTTGGGGTTCTTTGTTCTTTGTTACTGCAGAGGAAGTTGTCTGGACTGTTTTTGTATTCACATATGAGCATATCAATTAATTCTCAAAAGCTTTTTTTTCAGTTTCAAGCAATTTGGTATTATTAATATAATGGCACTTTATCTCTTCACCATCTACAGCAATTTTACACCAGCTGACCCCTCCCAATGCTTTTGGCAGAATTGGAGTTTATCCTATGGCATTCCTTTTATACCTTGATCAGGACCAGTTTCAGATTTTCTTCCTGAGTTTGCTACATGTCTGTCATTCAGAGTATAGGCAGAATTGGAAAAACAAAACAAAAACTAAGTATATGGAAAGTTTGTATTGCTGTGCTCTATTTTGTTAATTGATGGTGAATTTGTATTTTTCTCTACAAAAATATTACCAATACATGAGAGATACTTTTTATTTCCATGCCACTCTTAATTTATGCAAAACCTCAATTATATACATTGTCAGTATTCATATGCATGTATTTATGTATGTGTGAACTGTATATTGCATATAAAATATACATGCATCTATGTGCATATGTTTATATACACATATATAAAAATATCTATTTTAAGAGAGCCAGATTAGTTCTTCCCTGCCAGCTGCTTGCCTATTTCTCACCCACTTGCCCAAGTTATGGGAGAACAGCCTGTGTATTTAAAGTGCTGGCCCATCCCCTGGCAACCCAAGTTCCAGGGTTGAAATGGCACGCGAACTGTGGCGAGAATGGGAAGAGTTAATTGCCTGCTTTATTTTGTTGGGAGAGGCAGCTTTCATTTCACATCGATTTCCTGCATTCTCTGTGCCAGTTTGTGACAGCTTGTTTCTCAGCTCCACATTTGTTTAAAGCTCTCTAGCAGACTGATTCTATTTTTTCCAGGCTGTTTTTTTTTCCGCCTTTTTTTTCTCTTTCTTTCTTTTTTTTTTAAACTTAGGCTAACATGGCATTGCACGTGGCTGGGAATCCAGATAAGCCTTCTTCTCTAGAGACCATGATTGGCAGCTCCCCCTGTCATGCAGATGTGAGATGAGGAACGCTATTTTTCCCATAGACTTTCTAGTTTCTATTACTATCTGTCATTTTACATCGGTGCTCATTACAGCACCGTCCTTGCCAGATGGAAGTCTGCCTACTCACTGGGTGTCTATTTTCTGTCACTCACGGATCATGACAATGTCAGGCAATATGTCAGTAAACTCTCTTCAGTATCCCTTTTTGCACTGGATAGATGGTGACACTACGTGAAATATCTGGTATTGGCAGGTAACTGTCTTCATGTAGTATATGAGCAATGGCAAGGCTGGGAAGTCTAGTGTATTCAGGAAAAATTGCCCACTGTGTGAGAAGGGATACATAGGGTCAGCACCTTAGAGCATCAATTGTCCTTTGAAGCGAAACTGACCAATAACCCCCGTGGACCACTCCACAGTGCTCACACACACCCAATTAACTCTAGGCAGTCCTAGTTTTGTTGGGTTGACAAGCCACAGCTGGGAACCAGGCTTAGCTGAAAGCTATGGCTCCTACCGTATGATCCTAAGTGAGAACTGCCCATGTCACCTGAGACTCTATGAGAAACACACATTTGGGCTCCACTCCGTTCTTACTGAATCCGAACTCTGGGGGTTAGTCCAACAATCTGTGTTTTAAGAAATCCCATAAATGAGCCTGGCTGTTGAATTAGAGAAGCACAAGAGAAATAAAGTAGAAATTACCGAATGAGTGTCATCCTAGCAATGATGTCCGGTAACCAGACACTTATTAATAGATTGTTAGAATTTATTTCTTTTCATGTATATAATGAAGAGGTAACATTTCTGTGACTGATATATTAAACAAACAGTTTGTGTAATACAATCAAAACACAAAGTCTCCTAAAATATTTTTTAGTGTATTCTTTGAAGGATGTCTTCAGCTGTTTGAAGCGTTCTCAGAAGCTCTCCCATCCTTCTCAGAGGCTCTCCCTGGGTCTTCCCATGTCATTGATGTCCTGTGGACACTTTAAGGGCAAAGAAATCCCATGGTTGCTAAGACTTCAGCACCAGCTGAGGACAGAGCCAAAGGTGACCTTTCTTATGCGTTCTTCCCCACACTCTCTCTATCCAACACTCACATTCCCTACCCACAACCTTTTGTTTGTGAATCCCCTCCATGACAATCTCTCTGCTTGAGTTTCACCCTCCTCCCAGAGAGTCCTCTTGGGCACAATTCAAACAATTCCAGTTGACTCTTTCTTCCCAACACGGCACTAATCTAGACCATGGGAAATCATCAAATATCTTTGCCTAAGAGCTCTAGTACACATCAATGAAGCAGTCACTGTTAGGGCTCTGCTCTCAAAGGCATCCGACTGTCGTTCCTTCCCTTAGCATCTCCAGTATTGACAACCACTGGTCCAGAGACCAGCTCTGTTCTGCTGCCCGTTTTTATGAACCAGCTTTCACTGAAGTGCAGGCTTATACATGAGCTGATGATATATGATGTGTGGTGGATTTTAAATGGTGATGGGCAGAAAACTATATGGGCTGAAATACCTACAATATTCACTATCTGACTTCTTGCAGAAAAGGTATGCTGACTGAATTCTAGATTTCAGGGATATGAACAATGAATAGTAGAAGGATGGGAATGCACAAAAGGAGAGAGAAAGAAGAAAAATGAGGAGTCAGACTTCGGTCTCCTTTGCCTCCCAAACTCCAGGAATATATGTATCTCTATTATGTAGTGCTTTGTTCTGTTTTTCAGTACCATAGGCACTCCTGCATTAAGGTAAGGAAGTAGCCACTTAGCCACGTTATCATGGCTTTGTCCAAGAATAATTCCTGTAAGTCTCTCCTTACTTTTTTGACTTTCACACCTTATTCCTGCTGACCTGTGGAAAGTCTCCAGGAGCCAGCCACATGATACTGATCTACTGCCTCATTTTGATGCCTAGTATTTATTACTTAACGTCACAAGATAAAACTTGTAACATCCATCTGGGGACATTTGTGTTTTGATAGTTGGACAAACCTCAGACAAACCTGGCTCTTGGTTTGGGGATTGAGACAATTATTGACCTGTCTACAGTAAAACTTCACTGATCTTTCTTTAATAATATCTGAAAGTCAGAAGCCCAGTCTCCTGTGATGAACAAGATTGTCTAAAGTGACTGACACCACAGTAGCAGTTCAGTCACTTCTTAACCTGCCCCGGACCAGCTCAGGGGAGTCACTCAGACTGCGGGAGAAGCAGGGTCTTGGTACGCAGGAAGGCACAAGTTCGGCAAATGACAGATAGACACAACACACAAGGGAGTGCTTGGAATATGCTGTACTTTTACTAAATCAATGTTTTCGTTATATAGTAATCAAACAAAGAACAAGTTAGAAGGCCATGTGTCAACAGTTGGCACAGTATGAAAGCTTCTTTTAGTCCCATTACCAGGGACAGGTGTTAGACATAAAGCATCCTTAGAAGAGGAAATCTTGTCCTTGAGAACGTAAACCTCAGACAAGTGGTTTCATCTTATGAATAGAAAGTTTCTGTCTCATTATCGCTATCATGGCCTTTCCTCTTCCTAACCCTTTATTTCATCTAGTGACCAAATATGCCTAATCAGTTCTCTGCACCTGCTGAAATATACTTTTTAGTAGCTTCTTATGCAGCAGACACTATGGGGGTTGGGGTCTAGCAAGCCTATCCATAAAGTTCAGAGTATAATATAACAGTCTTTGTCCATCAACATTAACCCATCTATTCCCTTGCTCATCATACACCCTGTGTATGACAAAGGTTCTGCTGTAGTCTTATACATATCCATACTGTGTTTCCTTATCCCAGAGCTGTTTCTGAAGAGAATGATCCTTGTCTTGTATATATAAAGACTATCATTATTATGAAAGAAATTGTGCAAAGCTCATATCCCGCATAGCCAGCTACTAGAGAAACCCGTCTATGCCTCAGCTGTGGCTAATACCGGGCTGTCTGCCATTGATCTCCAGGAAGCCTAGTCCCATGGGACACGTAGCTCCCATCTGGCATAATGACATATGTCATGTCACACAGACGACATTGGAGTTGGTGTGGCATTAACCCATGGAAGCCTTCTGACCACTTCAAGATAGATCATAGCAAGTAAAAGTTCCAAGTACTAGCTGGATGGTGGTGGTGCACATCTTTAATCCCAGAACTCAGGAAGCAGAGACAGGTGGATCTCTGTGAGTTCGAGGCCAGCCTGGTCTACAGAATGAGTTCCAGGACAGCCAGAACTATTACACAGAGAAACTGTCTCAAAAAGCAACAAAACAAACAAAGGGAAAAAAATCAAAGCATTGCTCTTTGTCAAACAGGCCCAAGCTAGACTTCCAGATGATCAATATTCCCATGTCGGTACTGACATATGCATTTAAGCATGTGCTTGTACGTGTGTGCCCACATGAGAACACATACATATATTTCAGACACTGAAATAGTCAGAACAGTAAAATCTTAAGTTTATTTCGTATATTTAATACACAAACTTAAAGGGAAGGAATGGTAAATTTATTGTGTTACTTGAAATGGAAACACCCTTGTGAAAGCATCAATGATATTTAACCCAGCTTTGGATTTCTCAATAGTGACTGGACTCTTTGCTAATTTATTGTTTAAGAATATGCAGAGATGACTTCCTTACCAGTCTTCATATCTACTGATGGAATGCTAGTGACATCCGGGTAGTAATGAGAAGAGCTGGCTGAGGTAGTAATTACTATATACACTTTACTATTATTTTAATCTAATCTTTTATTTCTCCAGTTTCTTATCTTTACAGCCAGTCAAGTGTATTTTAGGCCAACATGATTATGAGCGCACGCTAATTTACATAGTTATAGCACAAGAAAGATTGTTAAGAGAAAGTGAGAGTTTTCCTTAGTTGCTAATTCCCCATTAAGCCTTCCAGCACGAACTTGAGAAATATTAGTTATCTTATAGCCTCGAGTTGTTTTTAAATAATTATTCACAAGCTTTGAAGCTTGGCTAGATGTGAAAATGCTGCCTTCTATAAAAAGGCTAAGAATAGTTATACAAATAAGTTCCTGTTATACATACTTTTTATAATATCTCTCTCTCTAACACTCACACACACTCACAATAACAAAGAACCATATTTATTTAAATCCATTCCAGAGGGAAACTAGTATAGATTTTCCCATATTAACTATACATTCATATGGTTTTTTCAGAATATTTTTGTTTCCTCAAGCTTTAGGATATTTCTGCACATGTAAATAACTATATTGCATTGTTTTCTTTCAGTAATCCCTTGTGTTTTCGTATCATACCTTTTAATACCTTTATTTCAATAGAGAAAAAAATTAGATTTTCCGTTGAATCTTATGTTCACCATCTCCCAAGCTGATCTATAAGGGCCCGAGGAAAGCAGAAGCATCCTTACTAATTAGAGGAGTAGTGCTGATGGGGGTGCCTGGAAACAATTAGTGATGGGAGAACTGGGAGAAATCTATAGATGAAGCCATGTGAGAACTGCACACTGAGCCTTTGGGACACTCATGACCTAGATGTATTGTTTTATCCGGGTTACCTAACATGAAAGAAATTCACAGGAAGTGACGGTTTACTCCCAAGTTATCTAGGTCATGCCTATCTCCGTCTTTCTCCAAATAAAAACACCCCACCCTTAACGATGGCTCTCTTTTGTTCCAGATTTTTTTTTATCAGACTCTTAGTGCAGAACCACATTTATCTCTTTTTATTTTGTAAGAAAAAGAAAGAAAGAAAAAGACTCTAATGAGCCTTTTCTCACTTTAGAAATTGTTCTTCCCCTTCATTTCCTAATAGTATTACTTTTCCATGAACAACGTAATTATGACTTATTTATTTCCAGCCACTATGTCAATTATAAAATCTTTTTGAAGTGCAACCATTTAAATAGATAATGAAAACATACAAACATCTCCTTTCTAACAGTCTGATTGCAATGTTATATATCTCATCTACACAAAACTAGTACAGTCTACCAAACACATTCATTGTAGACTTCACTAGTATGTTTGGTAAATCCACAGAACAAACAGAGTTTCATATGTAACTTGAGCTTCTTGTGGAATTTACCAAACTTTTTCTTTTCTCACCTTTTACTCTTCTTCTGGGGGAAAGTCAGAACTTCAGTGTTTACTAAGTTTCAACATGAAAGAGAATTTAATATCCATCTACTCAGGTTGAGAAAAGACATAAGGAATGTATGATGCTACAACCTCTTATTTTGAGAATCCATTAGTTAGTATTAAAATCTTCAATTGTTTCAGACTTTTATGACTCATTTTTCCCCCCATTCTTCCCATTGTCGTGGTCTCAGGTAAAACACAGGCACAGCACTGTTCTCGGTGTTTTCATCTAGTAATTTTATTTTCAAAATACGTTGTTTTCTGGGCACAACACACATCAATCCATTACTTGTAACCACATGAGTTCTCTTTTGGGAAAGGCTGGAGTGGTTTGGGGCTGACTTCATCAGGACAGAGTTCTTGTGGGCAAGATGCCTGCCAGATAGAGGTAAGGCTTTGCCATGAAGGAGGGAGCATTTGGAAGATTTCCTTCAGAGACACTCACACACATATGTGAACTGAACAGGCGTGACATCCCCTACTGGCTTGTGACAAGAAAGGGATCCAGAGCCTGGGAGGGCAGGAAGCTAGACAGTGTGAGCAGAACTTCTGTCAGAGCCCCTTGCTGAGGGAATAGTCAGAAGTAGGCAAACCAACAAATAAAAAAATAACACGCAACAAGAAAATAGTCATAGGAAAACAACTAAGACTGTAATTATACTGTACTCGCCTGCCATGTGCAACACCCTGAATTTGATCCCAGCATTGAATAATGAAGAAGGTCACAGCAGTAATTAAATTACAAGCAATCAGAATAAACTTTGCTGAAGCGGAGATATAACAGCAGAGATGAGACTGGGGGCAGCCTCTGGTGTAAAACAAAAGTTGCAGAACGACAATTTTAGGCAGAAGAGTAAATCTAGTAACCTAGAGCTATGAAAAGCTCCATGCATGTAACAGTGGAGAAGCCTTCTGGATAACTCCATCCACCTACCTATATACTTATTGATCCATTCATTCACCTACCTCCTACGTCAGCCAGCCAGCAGCCACCTATCATCTGCAGGCAACGAAAGAAGTCTTGAAGGAAAGTGTGTTCTTGGAATAGTTGTGGCCATCCTAACATCACAGGGCCTCAGTTTCATGCGAATGACAGAGCCTTCCAAGGGAGAGGCGGAAATGGCAAAGCCTTTCACTTGTCCCAGTATAAATGCTGGCAGTGTTCAGAAAATCTCCGCTTTAGCTTTCTCCTTTGGATGTTTCCAGCTGGAGACTGCATCCCTACGGAGATCGGTTAGACATGCCTCCTTGTTCAGCTGTGTATAGTAACCAGGCTTCTTGATTAGATATCTCTATGTAATCATGCGCCTCCTTGTTCAGCCCATGCAATAACCCCGAATCCTTGTTCAACTATGTATCATAAACACTTTGGGCTTCCATGTTGCTATGGCTTCTCTGTTAAAGAGCCCAGTCCACCTGATACAAGCTTTTCTGTGTGTCTGTGTCTGTTCCTTCTTCATTCCCTCTCTACCACAGTTAGGTCGGTCCTCAGAACTGTGCAAGGATGTGACACCGTCTTTCTTTCTAATCAGTTCATTCATTGGCTGATTTGAGGATGTTTACCGAATAGTAGTTTCTGGGACTTCTGGCGTCCTGACTTTCCTTTAGCATTCTCGTAAGTTTTCTCTCATACAGACAAGTTCCCTCTGATTTTGCTGTCTGAGTCTGAGTCCCACTGCCTTCCTTTTTGAAATAGAATGGCTGAGGATCATTTTCATTGTTAATACACATGGGATTTTTGCTTTGGTATTACAGGATTTGGAATGCTTTAACCCACTCCCTTCTGTGTTCCCACAGCAAATGGAAAAATAAGTGTGGTGAGGTAGTGATCATATTTATTAGCCTGATTTGGCTATGCTGTATGTATGCATATATTGAACCATCAAGACTATATCCCATAAATATGGAAAGTTGTTAGTTTTTCTTTAAAATAAAGAATTTTAAAAGGCAGTTCCTGTACAGATTATCTTTCTAGGAATTGAAAGTCTTCCATGCTCCTTAAGACAAAACAATTGTCATTTGGATTTGGCTGTGACCATCAAAGATGCTAGAAAAATTTTGGGGAAGTGAAGCAAATTATTCAAACTAATAAGGCCAATATGTAACATAAGAAGTGTGTAGTATCACAAAGCTTAATATCTCTCATGGACAGAAAAAGCCCAAAGAAAGGAAGCAAGAGATAGATTCTGTCATCTTCAATTTTTGGAAGAGCAGGTCAAGTTGGCACATTCACCAGAATCTTTTGGCTTGTGTGACATTTAATGTTGTTATTTCCTTTATGCCAAGTGAATACTGGCATTGCTAACTGATCATCAACTTCAGGATAGGTGGTTATGAGCCCATTGATTATCTCACAAAAGCATGTGCCCCAGAAAGATGGTTCCGTGGTCTCTCTTTCAGCACTTCCCCCTAGGGGCCAGGTGAATAATGACTGTTTCTCTTGTATGAAGACATGAAGAATGCAAGTGTGAATTTCATGCCACAGGCAGACCTGACTTTCTGCTCTGTGTCCAAAGAGGCCATCTAACTTACAACAAATAGATAACAAGAGACAATGGTTTAAGGATAAGACAGATTTTAAACCCTGGAATCAGACCAATTCAGGGTGAATTCTTAAGGAGGTAAAGCTATTACCATCAGGAATGGTAATTCATTCTCAAAGTTCCAGAATGCAATGACTTCCTTAGCTTTCCTAGCTTTTAAGACTCTTAGATTTTATTGACTCATTAATTTATGCTTCAAATTTCTGCCCTCCTGCTCAAATGGCTATCCCCTCCATTTCTGTTCCTGGGCTTATGAAGGTCTTTGTGTACAGTGTGCACACACCTGAATAATCTAGGTTGGAACCTACTCAAGATCTTAAAAGTCCTTTATTGATTTGAAAAGTCCTTTATGCTGTATGTTGCAGATTAAACTGTATCTGTCACAGTAGGCTGGTATCCTACCCTGTGAGAAATATGACCTTGTGAGGAAGACCTTGTAGACGTAGTCAAATTAAAATGAAGCCTCATTCCAGTGATATGTGTCCTAATAAGGAAGATTTGGCCACAGATTTTCAAAGAAGAGAAAACCTTGTGAACACCCATAGGCACCTATGATACCAAGGGGGACAACAGAAGAAGGTCATGACGTGCCACATTCATGAGTCAAGGAGGGACAAGGATTACCAGAAACCACCCAGAGTAAGAGATGCTTCAAAGAGATAAATACTCTGAAATCCTCAAAATGAACAATTTTACAGAGACACCAAATGTGAATATTTGACAGTGGAAAAATGATGCATCATGTAAATATAGTATAATCACAGATTCTAAAAATTAGTTCCTAAACATCTTGGGAGACCATTATTCCATATACCTGGGCATACATATTTGTTTCTCCAGCTTGCTTCCCCTTGCCTCCCCTGGGCAGGGCTTTCTGGTTAGCACAGACTACCTTGAGATAGAAAGGGTAGTTGACACAAACTGGAATCATCCTCATTATACGTTGATCCAACAAAATTAGGGTTTACTTACTACTCTACTATGTATAAATATGAAGATTGGAATATACACTCCTATGTCTCCTTAACCATTCCTCAACAAAGGATATGTCTCTGGAAAGGTAGAAAATAGGATTCTATCTTTAATGTATAATGCTCTCACATACTATTTTAAAAAATACATAATGATAACGTTAAACGTCAGTAAATAAATATCCAATCCATTGGTTTTCTATGAAACAAAGTAAAAGAATTATCTGGAATACAGTTTGAAAGGCTTCTCCAAGGCATCACTCACATGTTTGGATCTGAAAGTTCTGTGCGATCTGATATGGAAGCCTGACAAATATAACAGAATCTACTCCCCCATGAATGTTAAATATTCACATAAGTTCCATCTAATACTGGTAACATTACTAACCTCGGCCACATCTTGCCTTCCTCCATGCTTTGGGTTCCCTGCACCCATTACATGTAAAATCTGGGTGTAATCTCCCTGGCGAGTATGCTGGTGATGGGGAATATCTCTGAAGCATAGTCTATGCACGACATTGTTTTAAAATATTTGTCAGGTGATACTAAGACCATGATACATCTGAGTTGGCAAATGCCAGCATGCTTTGGAAAGTCAAAGGCAGCAATGTTTAATTACAGAAGAAAACTGAGTAGGCAAAACCAATGGGTTTTATATTTGTTGGGAGCCAGAACGGGAATTTGGCACCGCGGCATGGTGGGAGCACTCTATTATGAATTTCATTGTGGTACACAGTTGCCAGGTTATTTGGTAGTCATTATGTTGTGGGGAATTGATGCTGGAGACAAATTTAAGGGTTCCTTCATGGTCTCTGATGCCCATTTACACAGCTGGTCATTGCTGATGACTCTCAAATTCAGGAGACTCAGGGTTGGCCTGTTTATAGAGCACTTCCAAAGAATCCAAACTTTTGCTTTCATTATGTCACCAAGGACTTAAGCCAGATATTTCCTATACCCTATACACAGTTAAAAAAATAAACAGTGGTAGTAACAATAATACCAAGTCAATATTTATAGGCACACGGAGAGTAATGCTTTTTAATACTTTGCACATTATTATATTCTTAGCAGGGGACTTTCGTCAAGTTATTTGCCCATGGTCATAGACAATAAATACCCAAGCCATAATTTGAGACTTAGGTTTAAAACTAATATCCTATGTGAAGAAAAACCCATTTGGATTGAGTATTTCCTACGTAAAGTGAAGGATGGAAATTGATGGTAAAATCAGGGCAATAAAACATAGTTTTCTATAGACCCAGTTTTGCCAGAGAATGGAATGAATTCAGGCCAATGAGAATGTGAGCTGAAAAGACTCATGGGACTCTGTGATGTTTAGAAAATTGCTTTTCTGGATGTCTTGATCCTTGCAGTCACAGCATGCATCCTGCTCTTGTTCTGTCCTCAGTAGGGTTGGAGACATGCCAGAAACTATTCCTGCGAAATGAACCTTTGTTGTTCTTAAAGACTCTTCTCTCATGCCCTGCCTTGGCTTCATTACTCTGTAACACATAAGAGATCTCACCCTGCTAAGATGTGGACTTAGATTCTGTATTTGTCACAGTTCACCAGGTAATTCTGAACTTGAAGCTCCAGGGCCAAGTATTCTAGCAAACATCGTATCTGTAGGAAGTTGCTTTCCTGAAGATGCTGGCTTGGCTGGGCTGTTGTCGGCAAACAGTTCTGTTTTGTCACACAATTGATTGGGATGCCAGAAAGTACCAGCAGAGATCTCTAATAGGATAACAGAAAAGAACAAGGACAATAGGGCTTTCCAGCCAAGCTTTGAGTTTTAGCCCACTGAACGCAGCACTGGGAAACCATTGATGGCCATAAGCCCCAGTAGAAATCCCAGTTAATTCCGAGTTTTTAATGCAGTGAATAAAAAAAAATGAAGCTGAAGTTTTACTATGTTTATTAGGAAGAGTTGATGACAGAAAGATGAATTGTTTATGTGCTATTATTGAATTCTGATGAACCCCCAAATTTGTTGTTTGTAGCGATGCCGTATGTAAACGGCAAACTTAGCATTACAAAATGATGTTCCGCCTGCATTGGGAGCTAATTAGACAAATAGGAAGAACCCTAAGAATTCTCCAAGCTTTTTCAGCATAATAAGAGTAAACCCAGGAGTATACGGACAACGTAAATTGTAGTTGACATTTTTGTTTTGTTTTAAGAAATAAGTTTGGGGATAGGGGAGTGAAAGTAGATCTGGGAGAGTTAACAGGAACTGGGGAGGCAAATAATCAAAGAATATTGTAGGAGATTATTAAAGGATTAATAAAAATATTTTTTAAAAGGAGGAAACTCATACCAAGTGTAGAATGAAACACAATTAATAAAAACTCAGAGACTGAAATTGGGGTTCAACTTGAAGACCCAAAAAGCAAAGCAGCCAGCCACTATCTCTTACCTCGACCTAAGTCCAAAGTGGCAATCCTGCCTCTAGGGATCACAGAATGAGGCTGTGTGTGAGAGCCATTTCCTCTCATTTTATAATTCTCTAGTTCCAGGACTAAAGGCATGAACCACTAGGATAAAAGGCATGCACCGCCCAGTTTCTATGGCATCTATGTGACTACTGCGATTAAAAGTGTATATTACCACTGCCTGGTCTGTAAGGCTAACCAGTGTGGCTGTTTTACTATCACAGTCCCCAGATTGGGATATTTATTTGCTTTATTTATTAAAATACAATTGAAATGCCACTATAGTAGACTGTTTAATTTAGACAAGGTTACTCCAGTCCTAGGCAGTGGCTAAGATTAATGATAGATGTTTTCTCACCACAGACAGAGCAAGTTAGTTCCTCACTTTTGTCTCAAATTTGTTGTCACCAAAAGATCTTACTTTGTTACAAAATGCCAAGCTCTGAGAAACAAACAGCCCTTAAAGGCCAAATAGTTATTAGTGATTTGAGTTGAAGGAGAACTCAAAAATCAACTTTGTAGTGGTGTCACTTTTGAAGGCTTTATCAACGATCTATCCTTGAAATCTCTGTTTCTAAGTGACCATTTTCACTCCGAAGCATCCAAAGAGAAGATTTATCCTCCCTCTCTATCCTGTGGTCCAAATGAATGAATTATGATTCAAATTGGTTCAGAATAGAATGAAGTGTGGCCAATTCACCGTCCAGTGGTAGCCAATGTTGGGGCAACTGTGGCCTTGCTATTTGAAGTAGAAAAATGAAAGAAAGGGACTTCAGATAGGGGTGATTCCAAGCAAATACTAATCTCTCAACTGATAGATTTTTCTACATTATTTTCCCTACTTTCCAGGCACCCCTTGCAAAAAAAAAGGTATTATTATTTCCATACTTGATGTTTCAAAGACAAAACTATTTATTCCTGATCCATATATCAATATATAGCAGAAAGATTGGATTTTAGCTTATATTCTAAGACAGAAATTTATCTTTATTTATTTTTATTTTACTTTATTATTCTTTTGGTTTTTCATGACAGGGTTTCTCTGTGTAGCTTTGGAGCCTGTCCTAGAACTTGTTCTGTAGACCAGGCTGACCTATTTTAATGGCACCAAAGTTAGGTAAAAAAGCAGAAGACGGATTTTGGCAAAGGTGGTAAGGGTCCTTGACATGGCACTGTAAGGTTCATGACTTTGACAGGTGGCCGAGGTAAGGTAGAGCTAAAAACCCAAATATGTGGGTGTTGGCAATGTCTCAGAATCTTCCACTCTGTCTCCCCAATCCTTGTTTAGCTTTTTTATATTCACAACAAGATTTGATATCATAAATACAAGAATAGGTAAGACAGATAAAAACTGATAGATGGTTTCTTTAGACATCTGTCAGCTAAGATCATTGACTTAAAGTCAATGTGAAGTGAAAATCTGGAGCTTTGGGAACAGCACTAAATTTTCTCAGCACCACACTTTTGCATGTCATCTAGCTGGGACAAAGCTCAAAGCCAGGAACAGCTGTTGTGTTATGTGAATAATGTTTGTAAATAAGCATGGGCTCTATAAACTCCTGAAGAAAGATCTTCAGTTGTTGTAAGGAAAGGGTCCCTTGTTTGTCCTGACCACTCAGCTAGCTTGCACCCGAAATAACCACACAGAAACTGTATTAATTAAAACACTGTTTGGCCATTAGCTCTAACTTGTTATTGACTAACTCACACATATTAGTTTAACCCATCTCCATTAATCTGTGTATCACCACATGGCAGTGGCTTACTGGCTAACCAGCATTCATCTGAGACAGAGAATCCATGGCTTCTCTGACTTTGTCCTTCTTCCTCCCAGCATTCTGTTCTGTTTCTAAGTCCCGCCCTATCAACTATGCCAAGGAAGTTTCTTTATTCATTATCCAATGAAAGCAACACACAAACAGAAAGAACTCCTACACCATTCACTAAAGCACCACTTTGGAAACTATAACTTGATGGCTTTATTAGGTCCCAGCAAGCCAGATTCTTCACAAAATGAATTTTCATGGAAGTATATTTATGCATAACCATAGTGCCCCCTCCTCATTTGTTTTGAAAAAGCTGAACTGGATCATTGACTCCTTTCCTCATTAGTTCTTCAGTTGTCTACCCTGGTTTACATATCAGTTTCACAATGGCGACTTTAGTGGAACAAACTCCTTTGCCGAGAGTAGACTCAGAAGCAGACATGACAGTTGGATCTCTCAGGACACCTTGGACCTGTCCACGCCTTATTTTGACCATCTATGTCCTGCAAACTGGGGCCCTGCCCATAGCTCTGATTTTATCATAGCAATTACCTCTCTGCTCCCTACATCCCAGCCGTTCACACCGCCGTGTTCTTATTTCACAGCTTTGACTGTAATCCCATTTTATGCTTTTCATTGCTTCCCCAGAGCTTCATAAAATTCAAATTTTCTTAAACTGTAGCTCAGATTATGCCCCTCCGACACATTGCCTTGTCACTGTGTGTATAAGTCACCGTACAAATTTTTATAAACTATCTTATCCTGTCTTCTGTCATGAAAATACATATACCATGAGTACTGAGATCCTTTTTTCTTATTTGTCCTTATATTCCTGGTGGCCGGCATATTTGTTAGCATTTAATGAATATTACCAAATTATAGAATAAAAGTCAAAAATTCTATATCCTTGTCCACTATTCCTCTAATTATCTTTCTGTGTTAATTTCTAGCACTTGCTAGGCCTTAGATTTTCTTTTTGTAAAAGGTGAAAAATAACGATTAGTGATTACTAAGGTTAGTTTCATGTCTGGCATGAATATGTGCATGGATTATACACCAATGAATCTTGTTGTTCCTTGTGCTCACAAAAATCTTGCACAAATATATTACCAGTTGGGATTTCTAGACACGATATTAACAAACAGCTTCTACGAACGGAGCCTTTGACATCATTTCTGGAACAACAAAATTTAACTGAGATGCAGGCATAGTGTTAGGTTTTGGCAGTGCAAACACGAACAAAATTATCTTTGTCCTCAAAACTCCCACAGTAGCATGGATAAGACAGCAGTTAAAACAGGTTAACCAAGAGCATAACAAGGACAGCAACAAAAGACATGCTGACGTGGAGGAAACCTCAGGAGAACTACAGGAAATAAGGGATACTAAGAAAGGGAGAAAGTCTTCCCTGAAGAAGAGCTCCCAAGTTGGTGTCCCACTACAAAATGGTCATCCCTGAAAATGTACGTATAAGTAACATTATACAGACTAAGATTATATTTATGTACTAAGGGATATATATGTATATAATAGCAGTCAATGAAAAAAGAGGCCATGAATTTGAAAAGGAACAAGAAGCAGGGTATATGGAGGGTTTTGAGGGAAAAAAAGGGGGGAAAGGAATAATTATATCTCAAGAACAAGTAATTTTGGAAGATATCAATAGAGTTAAAAGTTGGAAGTTGAAGCAGTGTTGTATTATCTCACAAACAATGCATCTGATGCCAGTGTAAGACATCAACAAGATTTTTTTTTTTGAGACAGGGTTTGTCTATATCATAGCCTTGGCTGTCCTGAAACTCACTTTGTGGATTAGGCTGGCCTCAAACTCACAGAGATCCACCTGCCTCAGTCTCCCAGGTGCTGGGATTAAAGGCCTGTGCTGCCAACACCTGGCGACATCAGGAAGCTTTCTCCAGTGCTGAGACAGTTCAGGCAAGTAGAGGCCCTGTAGGTCATGTGATCAGGTGATGGGGAAAAGGATCAGCCTAGGTAAGGGAAAGACATCACTGTGTGCTGAGCCTTCTTGGGGAAAGCACAGCAGTGGTTCTCAGCCTTCCTAACACTGCGACCCTTCAATACAGTTGCTATGGTGACCACCACCATAAAATTATTTCACTGTCACTTCATAACTGTAGTTTTGCTACTGTTAGGAATTATAATTTAAATATTTGACATGCATGAGATATCTAATATGCTAACCCCAAAGGGGTCATGATCCCTCAGCTTTGGAACATCATAGTGTCTCAGTAAAGTACAGTTGGAAGATGCCACAAGAGAGATGTCTGAAAATAGGGGATCACTTTCCCTGTAAATGCCTCTGTAAAAGCAAAAAGAGTCTGGCCCAAAGGAGGCTCTATTAGTCCCTTCCAAGACTTAAGGTCCAGAACAGGGGAGTTATTTTGGTTTATGTAGCTGTTAAATCACTTACATTTCAATACTTATTAAATTTATTTATAAAGAGAGTTGAGGATTAATTCTGATTTGGTATTTCACTTGGCCTTTCCAATATCCTACACATATCTATGCATTTAAGCGAGATACTTCTGGAAGATTGTGTTCAGAAAAAATTTCGTTTTAGTCCCTTTATAGAATAGACAATGGCACTGAAATATACTGTGTTTCCAAGTGCTATCAGTTCCCAATAATAACCGTCTGTGTGCTCAAAAGCTGGGCTCATTCTGCTGTTCACTCTGGGCTTGTTCATCAGTTCTGCGGCATTTGGTCTTTATCCTGCTTGATCTGATATGTCAAGTTCCTAAATTCTCATCCCATATTGCCATGGGAAGAGGGATTGGGGATTAGGCAATAAACATTGTTGGGAAAATAGCATGTTGGAGATTTTATTTTTCCTAAGGCCTTAATCATAGCTATTAGCATAAAAAAGTTGTATTTTGCTAACCTGTAATATTCTGATAGCTTGAAAGTAAAAGGTGTCTAAATGCAGCTCTGTTATGGCTGTGTTTGGGGGCTGCATTCTCTCCACATTCGTGTTTTGAAGTCCTAATGCTGTGTGCCTCGGCATGCTGCTGTGTTTGGAGCCACTGTCTTCAGAACAATGACTAAATTATAATGAGGTCCTTTGTATGACTGGTGTCCTTATAACCAGAGAAGAGGAGGACACACACACACGCAAAGGAAATACTATGTGAAGACAGGGGAAGCCATAAGGAAGAGACAGATCATTAGAAGAAACAACCGCATGGATATATAGACCTGTTATTCTTGTTCCTAAAACCATCTGGAAATAAGTTTCTATTGTTTAAACCACCTGTTAGACTGGGAAAAGAAATGTAAACTAATATAAATTTCTGTAATGCATAAAGTAAAGATTATACGTAATCCATTAATGTAAACTAACTTCATATATTCTTCATATAGAAGAGGATGCTTATATTTTTATGTTTATATTTCACAAATGTAGTATTAGAGTTGCCTTTTTTATGACAAATCCCTTGAAATGACAAGAGGTTGAAAACATAAAAATGATTAGTTAATTAACAAGAATTTTATATAGTAATATTAGTGGCAATTCCAGGGCGTGGTCAAGATGAAAATACCTTAGAATTTTTATGTATTTTGGGATGGAAATGTAGTTTATTGTTTGCAAATTTAATGAGTATTTTTCCTGGAGTGTTAGCACATTGGTGGTGTAGCTGGTTGGGCACTGTAGGCAGAACCTTGTTCTACATGTGAACATCTGTGGTCCAGCCACTATGCCCATGCAAACCTTCATTTTCTCCTTGGTACTTCTTGTATCTGTAAGCAGTAGTGCGTGGACTGGACTCCATGGCATTTCAGTTACATTCTATTTTCAACATTCAAGGTAAGAGTCCTCAGTGGATAAACACACTTGAAAATCATTTCGTATTTGTGGGTCTTAAAGCAATCTATCTAAAGTTCTACAAGTCAATATTTAGAAAAAAAAATTACCTTTGATACTTACTTCCAAAGTGTCAGTGAAAGCATTATGAAATGTAATTTCTCCAATGTCGCTCTTGTTATTTCTTCCATATATTCTACTCCATGGGAGTTGGCATTCTATATTATTGTAAAATAAATCTAGCTTCTGATTGATAATATGAGAAATGCCACATACCCTCAGAACCAAACAGGTTGTCATGGCAACCGGTGAAATTTTAAAACTGCAGAGTACACTAAGAGTGCATGGTTGCATATCCCTACAAATAATTCATGTCACTTTTACAGTGGTAAGTATGGACCCTGCAATGATTGGAAGGTAGAAAGTCATCCAGCCCAAATCTTCACTTCACAGGCTTCCCTCTGGCAGACCCAATGCCTTCTTAACCATGGAATTTCTACGTCCTGCAATAAAATATTCATATAATGTCTTTCCATAAATATATGAATAAGTAACAAGATGTCTTGCTACAACCTGATCTCTAGCATAATATACGAATCCAGTTTGCTTTGATAAAGTTTTATTTGACACAGTGTGGTGAACATTTGTCACATTTGATGATTAGATCTACTTATACTTTGATTTCCTACGGAGACACTACCTTCTCTCAAACTTGCTGTAAAGGAATTCTGATTGAGGTCACGTTTTCTCTAGCCACATGAATAAATGTCTGACTTAAGCCTGGCCAAGGACAGTTTCGTATTAAATAGTAATTCCTTCATAGACAGAAATGAGCCAGTTCTAGTAGGATACTCTGCTGAAAGAAGGCAAACTTCTTTCTGTAAAGCAAAGGACACATAAGACAAAAAGACACCCTACTGAATGGGAAAAGATCTTCACTAACCTCACATCAGACAGAGGACTGATCTCCAAAATATATAAAGAACTCAAGAAACTATCCATAAAAATTCCAAGTACCCCAATTAAAAATTGGGGTACAGAACTAAATAGAGAATTCTCAACAGAAGAATCTCAAATGGTTGGAAGAAACTTAAGAAAATGTTCAACATCCTTAACCATCAGGAAAATGCAAGTCAAAACAACTCTGAGATACCATCTTCCACCTGTCAGAATAACTAAGATCAAAAACACCAATGATAGCATATACTGGAGAGAATGCAGAGGAAGGGGAACACTCCTCCATTGCTGGTGGGAATGCAAATTTGCACAACCACTTTGGAAATCAATATGGCAGTTTCTCAGAAAATAGGCAATCAACATACCTCAGGACCCAGAAACACCACTCTTGGACATATAACAAAAAGAGGCTCAATCATACTACAAGGACGTTTGTTCAGATATGTTCATCGCAGTATTATTTGTAATAGCCAGAACCTGGAAACAACCTAGATGCCCCTCAATCGAAGAATGGATAAAGAAATTGCAGCACATTTACACATTAGAGTACTACTTAGCGGTTAAAAATGATGACTTCTTGAAATTTGCATGTAAATAGATAGAACTAGAAAAAACCATCCTGAGTGAGGTAACCCAGACCCAGAACAATGAACATAGTATGTATTCACTCATAAGTAGATACTAGTTGTAAAGCAAAGGATATTGAACCTATAGTTCATGATCCTAGAAAAGCTAAGTAACAAGGTGAACTCTAAAAAAACATGGATAGATCCACCTGGAAAGGGAATGTAGACAAGATTGACTGACAAAATTGGAAGCATGAAGGTGGGGGAAGTAGGGAGGGTTGAAGGGGAAGATGAGCATAGAAGAGCAGGGAGGAAAGCTTGAGGGAACGGGATACTCAAGACGGAGGGAAGACAGAGATGAGAGCAAGGAAAGAGATATTTTGATTGAGGGAGCTATATAATGGGGCTAGCAAGAAACCTGACACTAGAGAAATTCCCAGGAACCCACAAGGATGACCCTAGTTAAGACCCTAAGCAATAGAGAAGAGGGTGCCTGAACTGGCCTTGCCCTTTAGTGAGACTGATGAATACCTTGAATATCACCATATAATCTTCATCCATTAACTGATGAAAAAAGAGACAGAGACCTGCATTGGAGCAGTGAACTGAGTACTCAAATACCAGTTGAAGAGTGGGAGGAGTGAGAATATGAACAAAGAGGTCAAGACCATGATGGGTACACCTACTGAAACAGTGGGAGCTAATGGGAGCTCATCAACTCCAGCCAGACAGGGAAGAAAACAGATTGGTCCAAAGTAGTCCCTCTGAATGTGGGTGACAGTTGTATGGCTGGGGCAGACTGTCAGGCCACTGGCAGTGACTCCAGGATTTATCCCTACTGCTTGTATTGGCTTTTGGGGAGCCCATTCTCTTTGGATGGATACCTTGCTAGGCCTAGATATAATAGGGAGAGCCTTGGACCTTCCCCAAAGCAATGCGCTTGCCCCTCTCTGAGGAGTGGATGGGGTGACGGGTAGGTGAAGTGGATGGGAGGAGGGGAGATAGTGGGAACTGCAATTGGTATGTAAAATGAAAAGAGGTAGTTTGCTTTCTTTTTAACCTAGACTTCCAGCTGGTCTAAGACTGCTGGCAATGCTATTCCGTCAAAGGAACCTGAGGATGAGGTCATTGTGGAGCAGAGCTGACCCACAGGACTGGTGTGAGCTAGTCCTAAAGCAAGACCCTCCTTCCCATCTTTATAGGCTAATCACTCCTGTACTGTTTCAGACAGTGGTGAATGTATTTGTGCCACTTATTAGACAAAATATGCCCAGAGAGCACAGACCTACAGCCAGCTTCAGTGTGTTGTGAGAAGAATCCTGATCACTAATCAGCTAGCTCTTGGCCCAGGTTTTGCTTTGGGAAAGCACCTCTTTGAAAAATGGGGTCAATTACCTTGAACCTTTCCACTTTCTGTGGTTATGAAGAGAATCAGAGTTGGAAATGTAGTTTTGAAGGGCCTTGTAACACAGGAAACTTCTGCAGCTAGCTATGAAAATATGACAGTGGGTTTTGACAGCCATTCTGATGAGCAGTGTTTTCCAGATAGCGGCTAATTCTGTATTGTATGGGAATACATGTGTGCACTAGTTCTAGCAGCTGTGGTTTATCCTGGGAAGGGGGTGACATTCTTGGAGACTCTGTGAGTGTGGAAGAAACGCAGCAGTAATAGGTGCCAAGCACTCCGAGATAACCCTCCACAGATGTTCATAGCACCAGCTCAGAAGGCCCTCTGAATGCGAATTTCACACTTGCTATAAGTCATCTCAAAACCCATGAAAGAAAGTGTGGACAGAGGAAAACAGATTAGTGTAATCTGCTCTGGCTTCTTTCTATTCTGCTGTCTGGAGCATCCCTCTGCTCCTTCTCTCTCCACTGCAGGGGCTGTAAGCTTCCCTTTGTTATTCTGGCTTCTCAGGACCTTTTCCCCAGCTGTGATGTGTTGGGCCACAGGGCAGGCATAGGCATGCCTTAACTGCTTGTTTTTAATTGGAAAATCTTGTTCAGAATACACAGGGAGTTATTTTACTCTCAGCGTTGGTTTAATGTGACTGTTTCCTTGGGTTCTCAATAGCCTACTCCCTCTATCTCCAAAAAGAAAAGAATCTAGGACTTTAATCAAATGAGTTTCCAAGTTCATTTCTTCCTGCAAAAAGGTGATTTATGATCTCATGACGAGGCTGTTCCACAGGCCCCAATCTGTACTGACAGTTGTGCTGTGTATGCATCTGCCGGTCCGGGAAGGCAGTTCTGCATCTATTTGCATGAACTGGCTTATAACCACATTGCTGTGTGTTGCATCCAAGGGTAGGGAGGGTCTTTTTATATGCGCTTGGAGACTGAAACAAGACAGAATGGGGCACTGTCAGTATTTCACCTGGCTCCATGGATGGGGTATGAATGCCAGGGGATTCAGAAGCTGAGCCTGCACTGAACTTAGTTTTCTTTTTAGAGGTGGAGGTGAAAGAGTTCAGCAGAGAGCAGGGAGTGAGGGAGCCCCAGAGCCCCAGGACTGCAGCTCTGGGCAAGTGCACAGCTATATACTTATCTTGGGCTTGGGCATAGGCACTGAGGAATGATGGTTACTTTTAAAATAGGCAAACATGACTTCAATAGAAATGGGATCACCTCACCTACTTTTTTTGCACTTAAAAGCAGGTGGGTCCTGGGATGTTAGGTTAGCTATTAAAACCTTGGTCATGAAGACATATTTGTCTTCACACGTGGTAGAACTTTAATCAAAAATCTGGAGTAGTCCTCAGTAGAATTTCAATCAATGCCCCTCATCTTCTCAGCATGTCTCTGACTCTTAAATGTCATCTAAAATCTTCTTCTGAGTGATAAAGCAGAGAGGGAGAAACTAGAAACAAATTGCCTGGCTAAACTCTGGGCTGCTAAGCATGTGAACCCTGTTTGTGCCTTTAACTCTGCAGAGCTGATAATCATCAAAGCTGTGGCATACTATCTGTGCAAGAGAAGCCAGGAGCAGAGTATCTGAGATGTTCACTTCCACCTAATGGTTTCATCTGATGGTGTGTTGCGTTGGGAGTTGGAGCGGTATGCTGTGTACTCATCTTGCCACTTACTTAGGCAGCTTGAAAGTTAGAACAGCCAAATTTTTACAATTTCAAACAGATCTACAAGTGGAAGTATTTGCATTCCTCTGTTTCTGTGGAGGAAAAAAATAATTAAAACATGCTGTACTGAACATTTACAGCAAGTGCTGACTATTCTTATTGCTTGGTCCAGATCCATCTCAAGCCTCTCTCCACGTGAACACAGCCCCATGAGCTTGATCGGCATGACTGACTGATGAACAGTGTGATACTGTTGAACAGCATCTGAACTCAATTTGTCCTAGCTCCTTTTTTCTGCTAAATAAAAGAAAAAGAATGTATATGATAGGTGATAAGAAATAATCCAATAGTCAACAATAGAGGATTTGTTACATGGGCTACGGAATTCTATAAAAGAAATTGTTACCGCATAAAATGAAAAGATGAAAGAGGTACAGGAACATCTAATGGGGGTATAGGAATGATAAAGCACTACTAAGTGAAAACAGCAAATGGCAACAATTAGTTTAAATGCACATGGGAGGTATGTGGAGAAAAAAGTAACCTTATCTAATAGTCTTTCAAGTGTTTCATGAACACTTGCAGCATAAAGACCAAGTTGGCTGTCTCTTTCTCTAGTCATTTGGGTATCAGAGAGATTGAAAAATAAGCAAACAACAAATTGGTTACCTAACCCTGTGACATTTATTCATCTGATATGACAAATGAAAGAGATTTTGCAAAAGAGAATACTGAGCTTGCAAAGCCCTGAGCTTGGAATGGAGAAAGTGTGCTGGAGGAACAGAAGGAAGACTAACGTTGCTAGAATGTGCTGGTCTAGGATGGCTGTGGAAGGCAGTAATGTAAAACAGGAACGAATAAATTTGTTCACATTCAACCATGGTGGCTCAAGTTAGGATTCTATTATGATAAAGGGGAAAGCCAATTTTTAAGCAAAGGAGTATCATAATTTCTGCCCACTTTGTGTAGGGTAATCTCAACTGGCCATCTTAAGAATATATAAGGTTGCAGGAAAGAATCTAAAAGTGAGCTCCTAACCACTTTGGGGAAAAATTGGGGGTTTGAATAAAGGCAGCTGAGTACCTTGAATTCCTGTATTAGAGCCACTTGTTGCTTGTTACCAAACCAACTAGCTACAGTAGAATTAGCTACAGTAGAATTCTCTTGGCCTCTGGGTTTGCATGACTACTTTGTATCTTTCTGCACCCCTTCTTGTTGGAGATCCAGGGATATATGCTGTTCCCGTGTGCTCTGAAACTCCTACCGTTCTGTATTCTTTGAGGAACAGCCCAAGCCCAGAAATGACACTTTCTTTCATTTTCTGACTTAGATGCAATGATATGCCCTGTTGAACATAGTCTCACCAATTATCAGCAAAAATCAGAGAACAGATACTTAGACTACGGGCCGTGTGTCCAAATCGCCTATGTGTGTAGAGTTTTAAGAATGGTGATCCCTAGTATCAAGTCCAAAGGCCAAATGTAATTGATAAGGAGTTATGCCCTGGGTACTCCCCAGGTGATTCTGATGAAGAACTCTCTTTGAGAATTGCTATCTTAGATTGCAGTCATGGAAGTAAGATACATTTCAAAAAAATGATATAAGTCTAGGAATTTCACAAATCTAACATCTCAGAGATGAGTAATTCCCCAAATTGTGTTTTAACAACAACAAAAGCTTGTCTGAAGATCAGAGTGCAGAGTTAAGCTAAAGAGTTTTGGCATACACCTTTAATCTGAGGACTCAGAAAATAGAGGCAGATAGAAGGCCACCCTGGTCTACACGATATTGTAAACCTAATGGAGAAACTGAGGTGATCCCAGCATTTAGGATCCCACACCTTTAATCTCAGCTACAGGGAGGTGGAGACAGGAGTGATATGGCTGGGCAGAGAGAGAAATATAAGGCTGGAGGATACAAGAGCTCAGTGAAGTCAGAGGCAGCAGTCTGAAAGCAATCAGTCTGAAGACGCAGTTTAAGGTCAGGATTACCCTTTCCGTCTCAGTATTGGTAGAGGTCTCTCTAGTGGCTGGCTGCTCTACTTTCTGATGCTTCAGCTTAAACTCATTATCTGTCTCCGTGTTTTTATTAGTTGTGCCACAGAACATCTTCTCAAGGTAGACTTTGCATTGTTGCATTTCTGACTCAGCATCATTTGCAAGGGGTAAATCAGTCCGTGGTCATGCATCCTTCACTGTTGCTAGTGTGTAACTTAGCATCGTTGAAATAATTCTGGACATGAGATCCTGATGTCTTCCTGATGCCAATACTTGCATATAAGCCTATTGTAAGACATTTATAACTGTTTTTAATACCATAACTTGGTAATTTGATTTAGACGGAGGCATTTTCTGTTGATAAATTTAGGTAGTTTTTCAAGTCAGAACACATTGATTAAAACACCAATTAGATCTTGCTCCCTCATCCATCACACAACCTTAAATTTTTGTGTAGCTTTGGCAGGGTGTTCTAGGAACCATGTTTGCTTAAGTGAGTGCTTTAAATCAAACTGCCACAAGGCAAGGCATCCTTTATGTCCTCGCTATATATAAAATATTATTTTCAAACACTACGACTCCATTATTGGAATACAATAAAAGTGTGGTGATGGTGGTAGTTGTGATGATGATGATGATGATGATGATGATGATGTGATGATGATGATGATGATGATGATGATGATGATGATGATGATGAGTGACTGAAGCCCAAAGAGATCAGCTGCCCAGGGTGCTTATAGAATTGAAAAACAAACCAAAAAAAAATGAAAAGAAAGACACCAGTGGCATAATATGGTGGAAAGTTGCATCAGCACGCACCAATATCAGAAGGAAAATATGCGACCAGTGAGAAGAGCAAATACTTTCCCCTAAGTCATTATTTAGGTGTATTTTAAATTTGAGTGAGAAACATTTTCCTCTTCCCCATAACTTTGATTTTTAGCCAAGATAGATTGACAAGAGTAAGATTTCATTTTTATTTTCCTAAAATGTCTTAGAATTGTACATCCTAATTGCTTACTACTCGCCACGAATGGGCTGAATAAACACATCTCCTGCATATTACAATAAACATGCTACTTTCAGAGGAGAAAACAGAAAGCAAGTGTCACAGAGTAGGCAAGAAGGAAAGTTAAAATAATCTATGTGCACATCGATGAGGAAAAGACAATAGAGTGACTTGGAAGAAAAAGACTTCAGTAAATCTTCAACGCTGACATAGGGCAAAGCCTTGTGAGAGTATTTGGCAAGATGGTTGGTATCAAAAATCCATCTTGAGTAAGTTTAAGTAAAATTACAGATTTTAGTGAAAGAATGCTGGTATAGCTTATAGACCAGACGCAATATCTCAGTTCCATGTGCAAGTGGTTTTCACGCTCTAGCTGTAGGCGATGCTAACCTGAAGACAGGGAATGTGGCATCAGGAAGTGAACTCACATTACTTCATGAAAGTGACCCAAGGTACAGTGTTTTTGATAGCTCAACTTCAACAATCCTGGGAAGAATTTGGCCCAGTTTGAGTCCCATATTTCCCTCTGTCCCATCATGGGAGTGATGAGAACTTACCATACACCCACCCTTACCTGGAGGAGGTTACCTTCATTAACGGTTACCAAGGGGACAGCATATCTTGAGTCGGAAAGAAGCTAGTCCCTTAAATTTGAGAGTTGGAGATGGTGGAAATGCAGAGCAGATAAGTTTTCCTTGAGCAACAAATGAAGAAAACTAAAACAGGGAGTCCAAAGATGAACACGGGAGGGAGGGACGGACAAACCCTTGTAGAGAAACACATATCATATCAGAGAAGTGAGACACGGTTGCAAACAATACTTTAAAAAATGTGGTTTATTTTAGAGCTAATTGACAATGGCATGGGAACACAGACTTAGGTCTCCTCAAATTTCTTCTTCCAATGAGGGAACAAAGTTATGAATTTTAGGATAACAGAACAAAGGAAACCACAGGAGATTGTTTTCAAATACCTTGGGTTGGCGAATCACAGCAAAATGGGGTGACTCTGTTTTCAGCTTTGGGTGTTATCTGGCAACATTCTCATTTGATTTTTTAAATCTAAGGGTCAGTTCAAACACCCCAAAGAACTTTTATGTGTCAGTCATGGGATGTTAAGGTGATGAAGGCAGACTAAGATAAATAATAATTAGGCTCTGTGTTAATAAAATGTCACCATCTCCAAATGGCTATACCTTTCATTACAGAGCTCTAATTGCACCTTTGTACATGCAGCTTCTTTCTGGAAATTTCCATTTATAGGCTCATGTAGATATGAGCGGTCCCAAACTCACTGTGTAGCTGAGGATGACCATGAGCATCTGATCTAGATTTCTCCACCTCCCAAGTTCTATAATTACTGTTGTGCTTCACTGTGCCTGGCTACATGTTGTCGTCATTTCTGATGCTGAAGACGGAACCCGGGGCTTCATGAGTACTCAACCACTGAACTGGATCCCAGTTACCCTGCTCCCTCACCTCAACAGTGTTTGAGACAGGATCTTGCGATGTTGCTCAGAGAAGCCTTGAACTTTCCATTCCGCTAAGCCTCTCCAGTAGTTGGAAGTGCAGGATGGTACCAGCTGGCCACACTCGCTTAATCAGATAACGAGAAGGCAACATGTTCTTCCTTCTGCCATTATGTCATAGCATTTTCTTATCAGACTTTGTAGTCCAGGTATAGATTTTTGGTGATAGACAAGACCACCAAGGAAGGGCATTTAAAGGCTACTTCAAAAATACAGCAACATCCAGTATCTGAAGTTCCTGGTGTTTGGGACCATCACCATCCCCATTGCTCCACCCAGTAGGTGTCAAGACTGTTAACTTGTATCCTCTCGTGCCTTCACTTCAGGCTAACAGTCAGGGCTGTGTCAGGTTCCATTGAGCCATTCCCCATTGCTCACTGGCGGCCAATCCACTTATGCTGTCTCCAGAGCAGCACCCTGAGAAGAACAAACACCCTGCTGCTTACGAGCCCATCATCTTCCCTGCCTCAGAACCCAGGGTGACAATGAAGAAAAGGGAGTAAGGAAGAGGATCACACAAAGAGAGATGGAGGATGAACTCTTTCAAGGAGTGGTCACTAGCCAGCATGCCACCTAATGGCCATCCTGCTAACACTCCCTGTGCAGAGCTCTGCTTGAATCATCTTTCCCTTTTATCCAGCTACAGCCAGTACACACTGGAGAGTGCCCTCTCCTCCCGTGACTAACGCCAGACCCATTCTTTCCCCCTGCACAAGTATGTGTTCCAACCTCAGTTTATACATACCAGTAAAAAATCCCACCACTGCCCAGACTGTGGGTGGCATTTCTTCCCGAGGAATTTGTGGGCCTTAACCATGCTGACCCTATAAGAGTCACTTCACTTGCCCCATCTGCTGTTCAGCCTCAGGTTAAAATGGATAGATGAGAAGCCCTACCAGGGTCCTCCATACAACAGCCTGTGTTCTGCTCAGACCTCCTTGTGGGCCCTCACATGAGCATGCCCTCTGGCTAGTAGTTGCTCATGGCCTGGTCTGTGACTTCCCCTTTACCTGCTCATCCCCACTCCATGGTCATCGGTTAGTTACTCTCCTAGTCTGTCCTTCAACTACTCTAAGTGAGGCAAAGTCTTTGAGTGTGAGCATGACCTGTAAACGCATCTGTGAGACCATCACTCCCTCCTCTGCAGCCCGAGGTGACTGCAACATGGAGCGGAGCTTTCAGAGCCAAGCTCTGTTTTTGAAAGACAGGATCCCTTGGTTCACTTTAGATTCAGAAAATGAGTGTGGGTGACAGACCACACAAGTTGATGAATCTACTAGGCTTAGGGCAGGGTTGTTCTACAAGGCTTCTCTGCTCAGTGGAGAGACCAGGCACCCAGTTGCTCCTCAGCCCATGATGTTGGTTGCCTCATCAGCTCCAACCTAGCACTGAGGACCTGGAACATTCCTGGAGAATTGTTGGTCTCCACTCCATGTCAGGGGATTAAAGAAACTGGGTTCTGAAGGTAGCAAAGGATGTGGCGGCAGCAGGGTGGATGGATGGATCATCAGAAAGGAGCAGATGGAGACAAGGCTTCAGATGGAGACAGCTTAGATGTCAAAGCAAAAAGTGAAAACAACTGTTTGAGAAGGGAGTGAAGAGGCACGGAAAAGAAAAGGACTGAAACAAGAGCAGACAAACACTTGGAGGATAACTAATTCATACATATCTAAGACGAATGCAGTGTGGCCACGGGAGAAGAGCAGCAGATACAACATAAAATATGTAAGTTCAGCTGAGTCTGCCCAGCGTCTCTGGAGCTAAGGTCCCCGGGGTCACTACTGCATGCTTTTACAAGTTTCTTCACAAAGGAAATCAGCAATGATGGAGGCCTCGCTGTCTGTTGTAACTTTGTCGATATGATTATCTTTCATTTACTAGTATGCTTTATTCCACACATAGAACCAGCACTGTCTTTTAAAATAAAAAGGTGAAATGTGGAGTGAGAATTATTGTCGAGCTATGACAGCAGGCAATACCCAGGGGCAGAATGATGAGGGCAGGGTAATATGGGGCCAAGTCTCAAATGTGAGGGAAGGTGCGCCAATCTAGTCACGCAAATTATTTCACTTCTTGGGAATCTTACTGTTCCTTTCATTAGTACCTGAGAGACTGAACTAAGTCAGGGACTGGAGAGTCAGTTTTTCCCATGAACCAGTTTTCATCCATGAGCAGTTAGAAGGGTGTGTTTTGGGGGAAAGATGTAGTACCAAGGAAGGTAATATCTTAAGCCATCACCTGCCATGCTTTGGTGGGAAATGGTTTCCCAAGAGTTTTCCTTGTGGCAGATGAGAAATCTTTTCTCTGGGAGTTTTAAGGAAACTTGTCCAGCTCTCCTTCTCACTCAATAAACCAAGTTTCTCCATTTGAACCAGTGATATCCATGGGATAATGCTATTTGTTGTTTATTCTATCTTATTCTCCTTGATTTTTATTTCATAGTGGTTTGTAGCGATTTTGTGGCACTGATTTCCTTGAGAATGTACTAAGAGCTACTCATCTCTACTCGGAAGAACATGAAGATCTCATGCTCTGGATAACATTGGAGGACTTTCATAGTTCCCAGGAAGACCAAAAATTTCTTCCAAGGAAAGAGTACCAGAGGGGCTCTCCAATTGAGTACCCTTGATATTTAGCTTAATATTATTTTTATTTGATTTGATTGTACACTTCTAATTATGAATTGAGCACTTAGAAGATATTATTACATATTTATGTAAACAGCCTGTCAAAGTCGTGTAGCATGCTTACATAAACAAACAACAATCAACATAGAAAATATTGAATTTTTTAATTTTTTAAATGACTAACTTATTATTTTACTTAAGATGATAATGCTGGAGTGAAATAGTCCTTAACTTTGTAGAGATGAAGATCCCCGTTTTCATTTATCCTCAAGCACAGCAAGGTATTTGGATGAGTGGCATCCTAAGGTCAGCGCCACTTTGAATGCATTAATATTTTAGTACAGAGTTTAAGATCGATGGAATTGTATTTATCTAGTTAGCTCAAAGGAGTGGGTTCAGATTTTGGGGGTTCACACAAATTGATTCCCTGGTCCAAGCATCCCTGAGTCTGTCAGGGAAGAAAGAAGTTTGCATTTATAAATGAGCGATGATTTGGGTGCAGGTGGCCCTGTGGTCACACTTTGAAAAGCATTGTACTAGAAGGTCTACTGGTAAGACAAAGATCAGACACAACTATTTGTATTCTAATACAGTCATGTGCAAAATGGTTACTTAATATGTGTGTTCAAAAACCTGAAGTGATCTTCCTCCAATGAATTCAAGAAAAATTGGCTGTGCCTAGAAACAATTTGAAGAGCCCTGCACACCATTATACATGGAGTTATAGAAAATATTAACACCACACCATATGTCTTAGGAAATGCAACTAAATTTTTTTTGTATAATGCTTTTTTCAATATGCTGATCATTTTAAGTTGCCCATTTTCTAATATAGTAAAAAGAGCCATGTGTGTTCTGTAATTCAGCAAAAGTGAAATATGTGGTTTGCTTTTGCATTCCTTTTTATTATTCAAATGTGGCTTTCAAATACATGCTATTTTATAATATGTACATTTAGGTCACTTAATGTCATTTTATCAGTGTTTAGAGTTACTCGGGGTTCCTTTTAAAAGCTATAGAACCAGTTTGGGTTTTTTTTTTTTCTTTTCTTGCTTTTTTGGTCCTTTTTCTTTTCAGTCTGAGTCAAATGTTTCTCAAATCAGTCCCTAGAAATGCAAATGGAATCACCAAGTGTTTGGCTCCTTTTGTGTGCTGGGAACATTGACAAGTGTTTTATAGACTCATGCTGAGTAAGGCTCCCAGTAGTAATTCTGAAAACTATTTATTTTTATTTTCTATGTACGGTTGTTCTGGCCTGCATGTGTATTTGTTTACCACATGTGCACAATACCCGTGGAGGCCAGAAAAGGGTGATGGATCCCCTCTATATGGATTAAAGACTGTTCTGAGGCACCATGTAGGTGCTGGGAATGCAACCTGGTAATCTAGAAGAGCAGCCAGAGTTCTTAACCACTGAGCTATTTCTCCACACCCCCCATACTATTTCACAGGTGAAGAAACAGATTTAGAGGAGTATATCAATCAGAGTTCTAATTAGTAGCCAATAGAACTGGAAAGCGACTTACCTAATCTTTTTAACAACCCTTGCATAGGAAACATAGGTTATCATGATTTAATAAAATGATATGATAAAAACTTTCAGATAGCCAGAAATACTAGAGCAGACTCATGCCTTCTTGGCAAAGAAAAAACTGAGACCCATATTATATAAGATGTGTTAGTCAGTTTTATGTCAATTTGACAAAACACCTGAGAAGATAACTTACATTTTGGCTGATGATTCTAGACATGCACATCTGTGGCCTGTTGGCTCCATCGCTTAGCGGCCCAAGGAAAAGGAAAAGCAGTTGTGGAAGAAAGGAGTAGACAGGAAAAAGAGGAGACAGAGAAAACGGATTGCTCCAAGATACCATCACTACATAGGAACGAGCCTTCAACTTGTGTGGAGTATTCCATAGTCAAGCCATAATATAAATGCATATGTAAATTATAAGTGCAGGCATGTGCACATGAACACACACACACACACACACACACACAGTGAGTATTTTGGAAGAAAAATCAGAGCACCGATACAACCAAGCAACTCTCTCTCCTCTGACTGTATCATTCCTTGAAGTCTAAAGACTCTTGAATTTTTACAGCCTTTATACATACCTTTTCGTGTGTCCTCATTATGCACCAGCTAACAGGTACATATGCAAGTGAATTTCTAGTAGTCATGGTCAACAAAAGAGACTGAAGCCAGAGGATCAGCTATTCCCATTTTACTCACCGTAAAGTGGATTTGCAGAGTAGGCTTAACACAAAAGGGATCATAACAGACTGCAGTGGAGAGGGCCTTCCAAGGCACAGCCACCATCATCCTTAAGACAAATTGATTTACTGATGCTTTTCAAGAAAAGATGGGACTCTGCCAGTTTTAGAGTAATGTCAAAACTTTGCAGTGTTTTTGTGTTTGATTGCTCTTACTCTATAACATAGGTGGATTCCAAACTTATACTATTTCTTCATCTTAGTCTCCCAGGAGCCGCAAGTAGCATTTAATTTTTTACTCTTCTTAATTGTTTTTTTGAGACTTACAAATTTCTTTCATTGCCTTTTGATGATACATTTACCCCAAGCTCTTCCCAAAGCTCGTCTTTCATATCCACCCAACATTTGTATTTTACTTTAAGCCCTCAAGACCAATTTGTGCTGCCCCAATATTCTTGACTGTGTAGTCTTCTATTGGAGAGTGATCAACTTAGCAGGGGCTACACTCTTAGAGAACACTGACATTGCCAGTCAATCCACAGGTGAGGGTGGGACTGTGTGCCCAATTCCCCTATCCACACTGGGATTTCTTCTTGCTTAGGCTTGCATAAGTTTTGAGCATACTTTCACAACCTCTGGGAATTTTTATGTGCAGCTGCACTGCTGTGTCCAGATGTTTTCTGTGTCTGACAGAGGACCATCATGATGAGCCACAACTAGAGAATAAAACAGAGAAAGAGCCTTTGGCACTCTCAGCCCTACCTGTGAAACTCAAGGTTCATGGATTTACACAAATCAGGAGGCAGCAAGACAACCAGAGCCAGAGGGTGAGTGGTTGCTGACCCAGTGTGCAGAGGCTTGTATGAACTCACAAAGACTGTGGCAGTATGCCTCTGATCAAGCCAGGAAAAACTCCAGCACTGAGGAGAAGTGCGCACAAAACCCCCCACTCTAACCAAGAAGCTATTTGCAATTCATACCAGCTGGGAGAGGGAAAATCAGTTTTCTCCAATGGAAACTGATTTATACACTGGGTATATCGGTTACACTCCAGGGCAGGTCCCATGTTCAGGGTAGCTGGCCAATACAAAATAGGTTCCATGCTTGTGTGTGTGCTCTTTTCTTTTTTGTTTGTTCTGATTTTTTTTCCTGAGAAATAACATGAAGCTGGATAGATTGGAAGGTGGGGAAGAAATTGGAGGAATTATGGGAATAGGAAAGAATATGATAAACATATGTAAAAAGGAAAGAACAAGAAAAATAAGTTTCTTGTCATCGTCCACTACCTCTGCTACCTCTGGCATTTACACGCTCTATGTGCCCTCTCCCTCCATTATCCTGAGCCTTGGCAGGGGCGGGGTTGGGCTCTATATATGTTTCCTTTAGGACTGAGCATACTTCACGTTGGCCAATTGTAAGTCTCTGTGTTAATCACCATCTACTGTAAATAGAAGCTTCTTAGGTGTTGGTTGAAAGATGCCTTGATCTGTAAATATAATGGTAAGTCAGCAAGAATAGGTTTAATACTGTGTCCATTTAGTAATATAAGAAGTTCTCCCTTATGGCGGATGACCTATCTCATCACATGGTCTTGGCTTAATAATGGTGGCAGATGTGGGTTTTATCTAGTAGAAAGGGACTTCTCGCTTTTCCCATCAGAAAGTGGTTGTTTATTCTCGTGATGTTGGTGTCATTACTAAGTGGCACTATTAAGTGGCACTGGTAAGTAAACATGTCTTGGTAGGCTAGTCACTCTTGTAGCTTGGAGATTGCACCTCTTTAGCCATCGGAGAAATTCAAATTAAAACTCCTTTGCCACTTCATTTTACCTGAGTCAGAAGGCTAAGATAAAAAACCAAAATGATGAAAAATACTGGCATGGATGTGGGGAAGATGGAACCCAGTGTTGGCAAGTGGGCAAATTGGTATGGCAGTTAGTGCAGAGGTTTTTTAAAAAAAATCTAAAAATAGATTATCACATGATCTGTCTACACTAGTAACATTCCTGTGCATGCATTTAAAGGACTACATGTCTTATTGTACACATGCAAAAATCACAAAAAAGATTAGTTGAAGAGAATGGATGAATCCGGGATTCAGGGACATTCAGTAATTTTATCTAATGGTTTGGAATGTCAGGTAATTCCCCTTGACTGCTGGCTCTTTCCCTGGTCAGGCCACCTGTTCTGCAGTATGCTTTGTCAGGTTCTACTTGCCTTTTTTGTGATTTTGATATACATATTATTATTATTGTCCTTGCCTATGGAATTTTCTAACTATGTCCGTAAAAAACTAGAAACCCCTTCTTCTTCTCCTTTTCATCTTCTCACTACTTCTTCTATTTCTTCCCCTTATTCTTCCTCTTCCTTCTTCTCCTTCTTCTCCCCCTTATTTTTCTTCTGCTTCTCCATGCCCATTGATTTCACTTCTTTCCCTCGCACAAAAAGTAAAGAACATGCAGACGTAATATACCTGAGTTAATTCCTTACCCTTATATCTACGCCTGCCATAGACATCCAATTCTGAGCCCTGAGGGGGTACTGAGGCTAGTATTCAAGGTCCCTGATAATTGATTGGTCCCTGATAATTCACTTGTGCACATAGCTATTAGAGGATAATTTGTGAGAGTTTTTTTTTTTTTTTTATTTCTTTTCTTCCACCATGTGAGGTTTGGCAGTCAAACTCAGGTCATCAAGTTTGGCAACCCTACCTTTACTAGCTGAGTCATCTCACCATCCCCAAAATTAGTTTAAACAAGAGTTAGCGAGGCTTTACTTTAAAATTGTGTCAGCTAAATAAAACGTCCCAGGTTTAAGTCCTTAGATGGCTGATCATCTGCTCTCATCCACAGCTTTTACTGATGCTTAGAAACAGGTGTACTGTCTCGTGCCTTGATCCCAGCTACTCAGGAGGCTGAGGCAGGAGGATCTAGGTTCCAGGCTAACCTGTTTCAGAACAAAATTTTATAAGGGTTGGGAATATAGGTCAGTGATCCTGGATATACCTCACAGCCCTGAAAATAAAACGATGCGTGTATTTTCAACTATGTAAGTATAGAAGTTGCCCCCACTATCCTAACTTCCCAAGCAGGCTGCCATATGTTCTTCTTGTGTCTGCTTATCATGTCTTGTGTTTCTTACCTGACTCATGACTAACATGTCCACAGGGATGGTGACGCTTGTTGTCTTCAAAGCTTCGCTTCTCCCTCTGTACATGAGAGATCATACCTTTTTGTTGAGGAAAACCACAATGCCATTAAGCACTCCCACCAGGCTTTCCAGATAATGAGCCTGAGTCAGCAGGAGCAGCTGCCCTCTGTGTCGCATTATCATTAGCTGTTGGCCAGAGGGAGCTAAGAAAGTGATTCTTGCCACAGAGCAACGTTACCAGAGATAAAACTCTCAGCTCTACTAACCTACATGTCGTTTCCCTCTTTCCAGTGTACAGAAGTGTTGTGAAAAGGATTGGCGGGCTCTTTTCATCCCGCCCAGCTCCTGACCACCCGGCTAGTTTTACCCAAAATAATTACATGGAAGCTGTATTCATTTAAACACTGCCTGGCCCATTAGTTCCAACCTCTTATTAACTAACTCTTACATATTCGTTTAACCCATCTCCATTAATGTGTATCGCCACTTGACTGTGGCTTACTGGCATGAGTCTAACCAGCATCTGCCTTGGAGAGGAGAGTCATGGCATCTGCCTGACTCTGCTTTCTTTCTTCCAGCATTGGGTTTGGTCTACTCCACCTATTTAAATTCTGCCTTATCAAAAAGCCAAAGCAGTTTCTTTATTTGACCAATGAAAGCAACACATAGAAAGAAGACCCTCCTACACCACTGAAGGCTAATTGTGTTCACCAATGAAACAGAACTATCTACTAATCCAGTCTGTTGAGCTAGAGATTGCTTGCCTGTGTCAGTCAGTTTAGCTCAGGGATTATGCAGTATGTCTTGTTTGCATATAACTAAACTTAACGAGTCAGCTTGTAGCAGAATATATGCCTTTCTGGATGACCTTTTCTGGGTGATCTTGACTTTTATGTATTCCCTAGGTAAGAAGGGATATTCCCTTCTTCAACATCAGAGAACTAAAAGCATGTGCTTAGAGTTCATGCAAGAATTAATAGCTGAATTAATAGTGTTCCATAGAGGGATATCATAATGTTCATAAGCATCAGAATATTTAGTCAGATTTTAAATAAGGAGGGGTGTGAACCTGGAATGCCATAGCTGCTGCAGATTTTGGTAATCTTCTTAAAATGTCAGAAGGGAGATTGGACCTCATTGGCCCTTGACTTCATTTCACACTCATCCATGTTTTTAATCAGTTTTACATATTCTATATTACAGTCTATGATTAGACTGCTATCGTATGATATGAGGGAAGAATTGGCTACAGCTCGACAAACCCATTGGTGTTTTAAAAACAATTATCCAAAGCCTACTCCTTCATTCTAGTTGAAATGATTAGAATATCAGTCTGATATGAAATGTGCCCTAACACAATTGCATTGCAGCAGGGGCTAGTATGTGATTGGCCACATAAACACTTCGTTCCATGTGTCCAATATAATACAAACATGATTGTGCTGCCGTGGGATGCGCAGCTGAACAAGGGGAACGTTAGTATGAATATTAGCACATATTTTGTAGTGGTGAAGGCCATTAGGTGGCAGAACACCTCTCAGGGGAAATTAAAGCAACAACGTGCTTTTTTGAAAGTGGGAGTGGGAAGTGTGCACAGAAGAAAGCTGAGAAGTATCCTGTTATTAGTTGGAGAAGGGGCCAGAGGTAACTAAAGAATTGGTTGGTTATTAGTTTCACACACTTAGAAAAAAATTCATAGTATTTTGTTTCATAAAACCTGATGTTTCACTGAAGAAAAATTAAGGAGCTATAAAAATGAGAAATGTTCCTTCATGTTCTCTGTTCTATGCAGCATATATGAGCTTGATTGAAGTATTTCATCTCATTTCTTTGTTTATCAATAAATCAAATGTAACAATAATTAATACCACCTTCATAGATCTGTACAATATTTAAGTGAATTAATATGAGAAAATGCTTAGACTAATGTCATTCAAGGTCAATTTTCTATCTGACTGTTTATCTATCTATCTATCTATCTATCTATCTATCTATCTATCTATCTATCTACCTACCTACCTATCACTCTATCTATTATGTTATTCTAGTACTTGCTTTTTAGCATGCCAAGTTATCATGAATGCTTCTTGTTGTCTATATGAAACTTTTATTGATTACTTTTCAAGTGTATTTTGTATTCTAGTATGAAACAATACTGTCATTCAAATAAAGACTTGTTTTATTTTTGAGATAGGGTCATACTGTGTAGCCATCACTGTTGTGGAACTTGCTTTTTAGAGCAGGCTGGCTTTGAACTCACAAAGATCCACCCACCTCTGCCTCCTGAGTGCTGGGATTAAAAGCATGAGCTACCATGGTAGGCCCTGCTGTTTAAACACAACAAAAATTCTGCATTAAATAACCTTTCTCATGTGTCCTTATTGGTAGCAGGAATGTGGCTGCTAGGACGCAGCACCTGTGTGTTACAGTCTTTTATTAAGTACTGCCGACCTTCGTTGAAAGACGCTCAAGTTGTTTATAGTGCTCGTGCCAATACTTGAGAATTTAATTTTTCTAACACTTTTGCCTGTATCAGTGGGAGCGATTCCATCTTATTTCTTTTATAGTGTGTGCTCCTAAGTGCTCAGCAATGTGTGAGTGTGAGTATGCTGTGCACAGTTTTATACTCACTCCATTCCCCAAGGATGCTATGATGTAGGGTGTCTCCTCTGCCTTACATCCAGTTCTTCAGCCTGCTGCTGCATCTTAGTAGCTGTGTGTCTGTCTCTCCACTATTCTCTGACACATCATTTTCAGCCATCCACAAACCGAATGGGAAAAGAACCGCTGTACTATTAGGGATATGTTTACAAAATTTCTAGGTCTAGTTCCTTATGGACCTCTTCTGAGATTTATGTAGGTGATCTCTGATGGAGATGAGACTAGAAAGGGAAGAAGTACCCACTACCTACTCTCCATGAGTCGGCCTGACATTTATATCCCATGAGCTAAGATAATCTTTATACTTTGGGCAGGCTGATCTAGCATGGCAGTAAATGGAGTTGGTAGTTATCCACTCAGGAGAAGCATCTGCTTCATAAGCACCCCTGTGCATCTTGTGCCCTCTGCCAGTGGGCAGGGAAAACAGTTTTTGTCTCATCTGGCCTGTGCCACAGAGTCACAGTGCTGCCTCCAACAAGACTAAAAGGTAGGCATGGTGGTGCCCTGATTAGTTTGGATTTAGAGTCCAGATACACTCAGTTCAAACCCGATGGCCTAATCCATTTGTGAAATGGGTGGCCTAGATACTTAGTTCAGTAGAGTTGTTTTGATGAGTTGAATGAGTTGATGTGTACCAGAATAGGACAGTATGTAGCATGTAATGTTCAGAATGTGTTTCCCCAGACTTTCCAGAAAGACAGAAGTTAAGGCTAGACAGACAAATATAAAAATGACAAATGTACCCCCAAAATTTCAATACTGAGTTATTGTAAAAGTCCAGTATCTAAGTTTTTTTCTTATCATTCCTTTTTTAATTCTGCGTAAAACACTATTTTCACCTTTATTGCTATCATTACTATTCTTCTATAAAATGAGGGTACAGACACCTCTAAGATACATGAGCTAGTTCTAGGACAGGCACCATAACTACAGAGAACCCATGTCTTGAAAATCAAAAAAAAAAAAATACATGATGATATTGGAGTGAAAGGAAACTCACTGATTATCAGGGGGACATGGATGAAAAAAATGTAGCATATGTGGGGACCAATCAGACTGAATCTGGATCTGCTCAAGCCTCATAGCCAAATATAACAGACACTAGCCCCAAGTTGCTGTTGAACTTTGCAAATGAAATGACTCCAAATGGACTAAGTTTAAAACGCAGAGTCCTTTTACAGAATTTGTCTAAAAGGTTTGAAAGTATTATAATAATCTTATTAAAGTATTTATACATATTGAGAACAATTTATAGATGATATGTTAATATATATGTATTAAACTTCTGATTCTCTCTCTCTCTCTCTCTCTCTCTCTCTCTCTCTCTGGTGTCTGCACAGATGAAAGCCAGAGGAGGATGTCCCATGTCTTGCTCAATCACTTTCCACCTC
>NC_022020.1:28886580-28887793 GCF_000317375.1 Microtus ochrogaster
GAGAGAGAGAGAGAGAGAGAGAGAGAGAGAGAGAGAGAGAGAGAGAGAGAGAACATAAACTTTGTAGAGAGTTGGAAGCGGATCTTGAAGGAGTTGGGGGGAGGGTAATACTGGCAAGATACCATGTATGAAATCCTTAAAGAATATAAATATTGTTAAAAGAACTAACAACATCTTTGTTTTCCTTGCAAATAACAACTACCTTACCTTTTATATTAAGTAATTACTGACATTTTTGACTAGTTATCTCTCTATCACTTTGTCTTAAAATTTACTTGGTAAAAATGAAGGCTGGGAATCAAGGAGATGAATCAGGAGGAACATTTTTTATTGTGCAAGCATAACCAGTTTGTGTCTGTAGAACCAACATAACCACTGCCCATGACAGCACACACTTCTAATCCCAGTGCTGAGAAGGTAAAGGCCAACAGATCCTTGGTGCAACTAGGTAGCCAGCCTAGCCAATGAGTAAATTCCAGGTTCAGTGAGAGACCCTGTTTCACAAAGTAAGGTAAAGAATTGGAGACTGTAGAGGTGGCTTATTGATTAAGAGCACACGCATCCTCCTGCAGTGGACCTGAGTTTGGTTCTAAGCACCCAGGTCAAATAGCTCACAACCTCCAGCTCACGGGGATCCCCACATTCTTTGCTGGCTTCCAAGGCACCTTCACTTGTGTATAAATATTGCTCTCCCCACACATATACAAATAATTAAAACATAAAGTAAGATCTAAAGAAATTAGTGAGGAAAGCACTATATATCAACCTCTGGCTTTCTCGTACATGTGCACGCATGTGCCTTCACTACCACAGCTGGAAGAGCAGTTCCAGAACTGTTCCAGGGCAGCATAAAGAATGCCTTCAGAGTAGCGGACTTAGAAAACTTCTCTATCTGAGCGTCTTTGGGAAGGAAGCACAGTTTCTGAAGGGAACTTTACCACTGCCCCCTTGAAAAGCTCTCCCTCCTGACAATGTCTCTGTACACTTACATCTCTTTATGTGCAGCTACACGCCTTTCTCCACACAGCTCTCCTCTGTACACACTTTGCCCTACTGTTACATTTCTTCACACACTGCTACATCTCTCTTCTATAGCATTCACTCACACACTCAGTCATTCACACACTCACTCACACACTCACTCATTCATTCCCTCACACACTCATTCACTCACTCACTCACACACTCACTCATTCACACACTCACTCACTCA
>NC_022020.1:28887893-28903586 GCF_000317375.1 Microtus ochrogaster
CACTCACTCACACACTCACTCATTCATTCCCTCACACACTCACTCATTCACACACTCACTCATTCATTCCCTCACACACTCACTCCCTCACACACTCACTCACTCACTCACTCACTCATTCCCTCACACACACTCACTCACTCACTCACTCACTCACACACTCACTCACACACTCATTCCCTCACACACTCACTCACTCACTCACTCACTCACTCACTCACTCACTCACTCACTCATTCCCTCACACACTCATTCACTCACTCACTCACTCATTCACTCACTCACTCACACACTCACTCACTCACATACTCACTCACTCACTCACTCACTCACTCACACAAACACACCTCCACACACTCACACACTTCCTTATAGAACAAACTCCGGACAATATAGAAATTACTGTCTGAAAAGTTATAGACAGAAGTAACCAGTTTCCAGAGCCTGTGGCCCATAAGCCTTGCTTGAGGAGGCTCTCTCCATCTGAGAGTTATTCATCTGGTGGTTCAACACCTGAATGATGTCTTGCCATCTGCTATATATTCTAGTGGCCGCTGGTGAAGCCATAGCTCCCAGAGCTCTGGGCAATTCACACATGCCCACCTGTGCACACAGGTGCATACTCACACTCACATGTACACGAGCACACAGCAAACACACATGAAGTGCCAGTTGGGATGAGCATGCCCAACAGTAAGTAGCTGCTGGGTTCAAGTCTTACTCCAAAGAGGAAATAAATAAGGAAAACAGAAATGTGCATTCTCTAAACCATGTTCCTCACAGTTGGCATGAGACTGATTGTGAATGCACAGGGCGATTAAGAAGGCTTTGGTATCCTTGATATTTTCTTTACAGTGATCGCCGGGCTCAAAGACTGAATCTGACTCAGAGTCGATTCTCAGACTGCTTTGTCAGATGAACATCTGGCTGTTACTTTTTACTGATTAGCAGCCATCAATGTTTGATACCCACATTGACTAGTTCACGGTAAATTGTAAAATGATTGCCTCATTTCTATGCCATTTTGCTTTATTACATTATTTTCTTTTGATTGAGATATATTTCGCGCATTATATAAGTCACTATTTTGAAGTGTGCAGACATTTGAAGTTGGATTTGCATGATTCTGTAGTCTTTGCTGTTGATTTTAGAATACTTTATACCCCAGATAAAATCCCTTTATCAATATTAGTTACTTCTTCCCTCTACACCCCCTAAGCTGAAGGAAATCACTGATTTCACTGACACAGATCTGTGCCTTTTGGACACTTCACATAAATGAAATCATATCAGTTATGGCCTTCAGTAATTTCTTTCACTTATACAATGTTTAGGATTTATTCATGTTGGAGAATGTATCAACATATTCTTCATTTTCTAACAATAGATAACATTCCATAGTGTGGTCATATTTTGTTCATTTGTTTTTATTTGATGAATATTTTAGTTTCTACACTTTGGATCTGTGGGATAACATTGCCATGGACGTTTGTGTGACACCTACGTGGACATGTTTTGAGTTTACTTTGCTATCTAACCAGGGACTGGCATTTCCTGGAGACTCTTGTTTTGAGAAACTGCTGGTTTTCTAAGAAGACTATGCCACTTCGCATTTTCACCTCCAATGCTTCAGGGTATCAATGTATCCACATTACTACCAATACCATTATGTGAAATTTTTGTTTGCATTTTTGAGGCAATGTTCACTGCGTATCTGGACTAAAACTGAGGATCCTCTGCCTGGATTCCCCAAGTATTGGGACTAAGTGTGTGCTTCTACATTTTGCATCTCTACCTTTTTTTGGTAATCTAGTCATCCTAGTTATTATCAACTAATAGCTCATTATGGTATTGATTTATTTTCTCTAGAGAATAATAATAGTGTACACTTGGGTATGTTTATTGACTTTCCTTTAATGTTTATATGATTTTTATTCTTTGTTTCTATGTTTCAGAAATGTGTATTCTATACAATACATTTAGCTATCACTGGCTTTATATTCAATTTCAAATCTCTGCTATTTTGATTAGATCATTTACTCCATTCATATATGTTGATAGAAATTTGGCTATGCCTTCGGTTTTGGTATTCTTTTAGAACTTGTCCTAATTTTTGTTTTTATTATTATTTTAGTGTTTGAAGCAGTGTTAGGATCCAATGACGCCAAATGTTAATATCTAATAATACCACAAGTAATTCCTACTTCAAGCATGCTGCTGTTAGCACCCAAACATCACTCCCCTCATTTATTTGCATATACCATTATTCTCCATTGACTCCTTTCTCCCCAAATGACTATTCACCCGAAAATTATCATGTAGCTTGTAAGGAGCAGATATGAAGATCGTTATAAGTATTTGCTTCTAAATAATATAAGTAGATAAGCATCTGCTTCCAAATAATGGCTAACTGATTGCAAATTTAAATTATCTTTTTTTGATATTGAACTCAGTGTTGAGCCCTAACTATACATGCGCATGAGCACTCCTCTCACGTTTCCGCTTGGAGGGGAGAGTAAGCTTCCTGCAGTTTTCTCCATGGGTCTCTGAGCTGAGTATTGAGCAGAATGAATCACTGACCAGGATTCCACAAGGTGTTTACCTCTCTAGCTGAAGATTTATATTCATAACATTGAGGCCAGCGTTGGAAATTAGACCTGTCACTTTAAAATATGCTTAGACTAGCTCAGTTATAGTGGGGAGATGATTCTTATCAGGAGTTGTGTTAAATCAGCACCAGAGACAAGAGCTAGCATATTTTTAAAATGACAGCTCTAAGGAGTCTGCTTGTTATAGATTAAATCATGATTCAAAAGGCTAAGCCCTGGATTAAAGATTTTGATTTGCCTCCATATTCTCTTAATCAAATCTTCTTTTCTTAATGCTTCTACTCTTAGGAAAAATGAGAAACCACTTCTGTCTAATGGCTTTTATTGCATCACGTTAGGTCCCAATAGACACTAAGCAACTCAGCTTGATTTGAAATAAGATGAACTTTGCTACAACCAGCAAACCTCCATGAAGGTGATGAAACAATAATTAGACTTATCTTTGCAGTTATAGAAAGATAATATAACATTGGGAATCATTCATAAAAAATGAGCAAAAATAGTTACTTTCATGATAAAACTGTGGTTGGCTGTAAGTCTTTTTGCTGTATTCATCTTAGTTTTCTGATTTTTTTTAATGATGACCTTCCACACATATATGTACATTTTAACAAATCTAGTTAGAGGATAGCCCTCTAAATCAGACTTACTTTTGTTCAAGATGTAAGAAAAACTTACCAAGACAATGAAAGTCTTGTACACCAAAAACTATAAAACATTAAAAAAAAACATAAAAAGTGTTCATTGGTTGAATATCTTATTTTAAATTTTATTTTTTGAAAATTCCATACTTGAGTACTGTATTTACACCATTCTTATCACTTCCAACACTCCCAATGCTTTCCCCATTGGCATGTCAACCAGCATGGTCGTCACTCAGGTCTTGCCTAGGCAACTTTATTGTTGATATTTCATGACTGTGGCTTCTCTGTTGCTTATTAAAGACACTCTCTTGCAGTAGGCATCCTGGGCTTTGGGATCCAACAATTCTTCTACTCATTCTTCCATTATTTTCTCTTGAGTCTTAGGTGGAAAGGACTATCTGTAGATTAGCCAATTCAGGTTGGGCCCCCTGTGGCCAAGTATTCTCTTCATTTTGAGTGTTTGTGGATTTCTGCAATGTTTTCCATCTGTCACACAATAAAAGGGTATTTGACGAGTGGTGATAACTACAATTATCTGTGGGTATCATGATAAGTATTTAGAATATGGTTTCAAATTTTATCAGTTTAAGAAAATGGCAGTAGTAGCTTTTCTTCTAAGATGTGTGCTTCCCTAGCCCTGGGTAGTTGACTAAGTTTCAAGTACTAGACATAGTTTCCCACCTATCAAGTGGGAAATTGCTGCTGGTGACCCCCAAGATAGCTGTGATTGGATTGCACCCTTGAGTATGTCTTGCTAGACTGGTTGTTGTTCTGACTCACAAGCTTTGCAGCTGGGGAGGACTGTTGGTCATTTTCTCAATTGGCAGGCTGCACTTTCCTATACTATGGAATCGAGTTCTCAGGGGGGGAGGCTTCTAGGTCCATTCCAGCTTGATTCCTCAAGTCCTGAATTTAAATACTAGAGACTGTCATTTTCAAATAGCTCAATTGATCTGAGCCTCTTCAAGGTTTCTGCTTCTTCCAGGAAGATTAGTTGGTCTATGTTTCTTCTAGGCAGCTCAGCATGCTGAGAGTGTTTCTCACAGTCCTTATTTATTATATATATGCTCATATCGTCTCAGACCATGAAAAGACCTAGTGAAGATGGTAAGTTTCAGGGACTTCCTGAAGTCATCGAGTGGTTTATTCCCTGTGCTTAAGGAGCTTCCTTGCAGAATGGAATGCTTTACCTACCCTTAGAATGTTCTATTGTTCTACCTCCCTATAAACATCTTGGTATTAATAAATTTCCCCTCATGATGGAAGATATCAATCTTGAAGAAAACTGCTATACAATAACTGTTGGTATAAATGTAAAATGATGCAGTCTTTATATTAAACTGTAGAGTTTTTTAAGTTTAAAATAGAACTGCCACACATGCACCATGTACACACACATGCATACATACACACACACACACACACACACACACATAACATATGGAACATAGTCCATGAAACTGGAGGACATTTTGCTATGTGAAATACGTCAATGAGAGAAGAACTAATGCTGCTCCAGGAATGTATATAAAAGGCTGACACTCCTGGACAGAGGAGATAGAATGACTGTTTCCTGGGAGTGGAAAAAAGAAGAAATGAAGAACTGATACTCAGTGAGTCTAGGATTCTATATTGAAAGATCAAGCAGTTCTAGAAATCTGCAGAACCACACAGTGTGCCTGGCTGGGGTTAGTAATAACTTCCTCACTCTTTCAAGCTTGTTCTTATCACAGAATTATCCAGAGACCACTCAATGACACAATGAAACTTTGGAGATGGTGGATAAGTTCATTTCTTTGCTTGCAGTTACACTACCATGCAAACACGTGCATATGCCCAAATTCATCAACTTGTGTATATTAATTATATACCGCATCTTTTAAGGTTTGAGTTATAATTTAATTAAATGAGCAAAATATTCCTGAAAACCTTAGAATCTTTTATCCTTTGCATTTTCTTATCTGAACTTCAGAACTTACATATCATTTCAGAATAGCTTAACTTTCTTTACTCCTCAAGTTTAAAGAAAAATCTGGTCATTATTCCTGATTAAAAGAAACTTAAAAACATTCAGGTAGCATATCTAAATTGCTTTAATTCTCAGATATACACCAGGGACAGATGCAAAGAGAAACATAGGAGAGACCAAATGCATTTGGACTGTTTCTGCATGTCTCACACGGACCAGGTTGCCCTATAAGGCTCAGCTTTGACACTTGTAAGTCTGCCAAGAGATAGTGACTGCTAGGAGGCATTAGTCACATAGGATAAAGGACAATCCGGTAACGAGGGTTGAAATACAAGTCTCATGGTTTTCAGAAGATCTATTAAAATCAAACTTTCATCAGGAATTGTGAAATAGAACACAGGCAGTTAGGTGCTGCTAAAATATTAACATACCAATTGAAACAGAGAGCCAGGCACTTTATTATCCTCACGACCAGCTCTGGGGTTTCATAATTAAGTCTTTCAGGGTGATTTATTGAAACTCTAAGCAAAGTTTCCAAGAGAGTTTGGGAGATTTGTACTTAGAGCGTGAATGCACTGCAGATCCTGAGGCAGTGTTGAGCTGCCTTTCATTACTCTGACAAAGCGACTCTGCAGCAGGTGTTCTGAGAAGCTTCTCAGCAGCCTTCCTCCTTGCCTGTCAGAAGGACCTCAAACATCCATCTCAGCCATGTAAATGTTCAAGGTGAGGATATTGTCCTTAGGAGCAAAAGTGTGTTAGTCACAATTTAAAAGTGTTTTGCTGTCAAAGATTTTATTTAATTTTCAGTTGAAATATAATCACATCACTTCTACCTTCACTTTCCTCTTTTCAACCCCTCCCATGTTCCCCTCTCTAATCCCGTCCCCATTCCTTCCACTTCTCAAACTGACGGCTTCTTTTTCTGTTATTGTTATCACACATATGCATAAATATGTAAATATACCTGAATGAGTCAGTTTGGTGTTGCTTGAGTGTATTTGGATAACCAATTAGTGGGCTCACACCTGGGGGATACTAATTCTCACTCTCTTAACAGCCATAATTGTCTTCTGTATATCGTATAGCGGGTGGGAATCTATGAGATTTCCCACTTTCACATTAACGCAGCTTGGTATTATTGTTCACGTCTTGTTTAGGCTGTTGAGGTATCATGAGTGTAGCCTCCCTATCATTTCTAGAAGGCACACCACAGCAGACTTCTTGGTTCTCTACTCTGACAGTCTTTATCTTGATGTTCCCTGAGTCTTAGGTACAGGAATCGTATTGGGTTGTCTTGAAGGATGGACTACACGGAACACTTCCTTTCTGCATTATGACCAGTTGTGTTTTGCTTCAATGGTCTATTTGTTGCAAATGGAAACTTCTTTGATAGAATCTAAGAGCTACGAATAAGTTCTAGAATATAGTTTCATATTTTGTTGGTCTCATAGAGTGGTAGTTCCCTGCAAAATCCGTGACCTCATGAGCCCAGGATACTGGCTAGGTTTCTTGTACCAGGCTTTATATCCTCTTGTTGAATGGGTCTTAAGTCCAATAGACAGGTGTTGGTAACCACTCAATATATATCAATTTTATTATTGCACCCTTAGGGGTATCGTGTCAGGCTATACTGTTATAGTTCATAGATATCATGACTGGATATAGTTTTAATTGTTTATTGCAAAGTAGTAAAGATCCTGGGAGGTAGGGAGTGAAAAAAGTTCCCAATGAAGGATCAGTTTTGCCTTTAATGGAAGATGAAGATTAAGCTTCAATTTAGGCAGCTGAGGACATAAATTAAGCTATACTTGATAACATACAAACCTGTGTCTGAAAAACAATTATCACTTGTATGATGTCTATTTAGTATTCAATGATTCTGTCACCAGAAGGTGAACCAATTAAAATATGTATTATTTATTTGCTCACACAAAAGGCTTTTGTGAAGTGGTCCTTACAAGTCAAATATGTGGCTCGGTTTGAAGGTGAAAGGAATTATGCAAAACACCTGCTGAAAAAGGCTTCCAGTTTAATGCAGTGACCATTTACAACGCAATGCTGATTGTCCAAGAGAGATGTTCCACAAGTTAATGGCAGGTGGAGGAGAAAGGACAGCAAGTTAAACTCTGGAGTCTTGAAGTTGAGCATTGTGGGAATCAAGTGATACCTCACTGGGTATGAGGATGGTACCACATGCCTGAATAAGATCCCTAAAGAGCAGAAGCCAGAAAAATCAAGATCTTAAGACCAGTCTGGATTTGTGTAGCAAGATTGTCTTAGAATGCCGAGGGCTGGGGGCATGGCTCAGGGCTAAACTGCTTGACTGGCGTGAAAGGTGGTGACAATGTGGAGCAAATAACCAAGCTGACTCTTTAGGGCCAAGTTATGCAAGTGGAAAAAGAGAAGTCAATGTGGACAGAAAGAGCAATCTGAATGCAGTGATGAACATTAATACATAATGCAGAGAGTGGAAAGCAACATGATTAAGAAGAAAATGACTTAGTAATCACAAGCTTTTCTATTGTGCTTGAAAGACTACATCAACATCAATGAGACCAAAGCAAAGGCTGACAATGATGACACCACCAATCCCATCTCCAATATCTATGCTATCACACTATTATCTTTGCAGAGTGTTTTCAATATTATTATAAGTCGACATAGTGTAGGCAAAACTATAGAGACCTTAGGAATTTAGATAAAATTGTATAGCTTGATGGTACCAGACTGTGGCTGGTATAGCAGAACTGTACTCTGTGTAACATAAGCATCATAGTTGAAGCCTTCACTATACCCAGAAATCTAAGCCAGTGATCCTCCTCCATGTGGAGTAGACAGAAGAATTATCACCTTACAGATGAAATATACTAAGATGATCCCAGATCTATCACTGAAGTGGTGGTTTATTGGTTGCTTATATCTTGTGTGTCAGGAAGCCTAGAGATGAATTCTGGAGTTCTGTCTACTTTCTCTTTTTCCTGTAGCAATGGAATGTTGTCACCACATTCAGGATATTCAGAGTAGACCTTTTCTCAGTCAAAGCTTGCTACAAAAACCTTTACAGACATGACCAGATAAATGTCTCAAGGAATTTTAAATCATCAGGTTGACAGTGAAGATTAGCTATAAAATGTTCATCCCTTTTCAACCTGACACAAAAATACATCATTTTAAAACATGGTTTGTCCTTATAGACTTATGGACATTTCAAAATACAAAATGCACTTAGTTCATTTCCAAAGGTTCCTAAAACCATAACAATTTTAACATTGTTTAAAAGCTCCAAATCTAAAATCTCTTCTGAGACTCAAGGAAATATGTGAACTCCCAACTTCCGGGGGAAAGTTGCATATTGTCAATGTACAATGGCACAGTTCAAGGATTTTCATTCTAAAGAGAGGAATTGAGGCAAAGTGTAGTGGGAGACCGCTTGTTGGATCCTGGCCGACCGGCTAGCTTAGACCCCCCCCCAAAAAAATCACACAAAAACCATATTATTTAAATCACTGCTTGGCCCGTTATCTCTAGCTTCTTCTTGGCTAACTCTTACATATTAATTTAACCCATTTCTATTAATCTGTATATCACCACGAGGTCATGATTTATCAGCAAAGTTTCAGCATGTCTATCTCCAGCGGCATCTCCATGGCATCTCTCTGACTCTGCCTTTCTTTTTTCTAGCATTCAGCTTAGCTTTCCCTGCCTACCTAAGATTTGCCTTGCTATAGGTCCAAAGCAGTTTTTTTTTTTATTCATTAATGGTAATCACAGCACACAGAGGGGACTCCCACTTCAGCAAAGCAAAGAATGATTAGGCCAAAAAAAGTATTGAAACCATGCAGGACAAATGTCTAATTTTGGTGTGCCATGACCTTCCTCTGGGGCTCTTAGTTGCATCATCTCGTTCCTATAGGTTTGGGGAACCCATATCAGCCCCCTTTCTCAGTTTCATGACAACATACAGACAAAAACAATTCAAAGGAAGGAAGATTTTGTTTTCTCACACTGTGAGGGTATACAAAGTCCTCCATGGTAAAGAAAGTGTAGTAGCAGAAGCAGAAGATAGCTCCAGTGAGGTCATAGATGAAGATGAATACTGGTGTCATGTTGGTTTTCTCTTCTTCTTCCTTTCTTCTATAGTCTAGGACCCTATCCAGTAAGATGACACTCCCCAACATTCAAGGTGGCTGTTCTTTCTCCACTCAAATATCTCCAAAAATCTTGCAGATATACCTATGGATACATCTAATAGGTGATTACAAGTCCAATCAAGTTGATAGTGAAAAGTAATCATCAGGCGGGGAGACTGATTCTATGTGAAATTCCCATTCTCTTCTGTGGGAAGATGGAATATGTAATAGCAATACCTCAGTGGAGTGACCATTGTAAGAAGTACCAATAAGTACAAATATTCTTATTTGCCTACAAAGGTGAGCAAACTGAAGTCCCGAGGCTCATCCCCCAAGTGCTCAGGAGCAGAAGTAGAATACTTTCTGGCTTTTGCTTGAACTTGTAGCTAATAGCCTTTCTTAGGTTCTGCTGCTTGAGTTGTTACACCTGTTGCACACCATATGAGAATTGATGGTGTTGAATCTTTTGCTATGCCAAGAATTCTGGAATAGGGGCTGCTTTTCCATGATTAAGGAGACTCCATCCTAGATCTTTTTAATCTAGTTACTCTCGTGTGTGTGTGTGTGTGTGTGTGTAGTGGAGGAGGAGGAGGAAGGGAAAGAGCATCACAGGAGAACAAGTTTGGAGAAGGGAAGGAGAGGAGAGCAGAGTGAAAACAAATCCCTTAGACCCCAGGTTAACTTTTTTTATTATTGGCCTGCTAATTCTGCTTCAGGGGCAAGGCTGTAATGGACATCTGTTAGGGATGCTGTGCCTTGAATAAAAACTTTATGGACACAACGAGAAAGGGAAATAAAGCTGAACATACTGAAACGCTCTGTGTTTGCCTCCTGTTCTTAAGATCTCATCAGGGCACAGGACTGCATATCTTCCTGCATTTCAATGTGTTTGCAGCTATTTTTTCTTTCCCCGTGGTAGGGAACACACAGTCAGGTATGGAGATGTGACAGGGATGATGGAAATGAGAAAGTGAAGGCGGCACATAGGAAGGCAGTAATTAGCCAGAATGCATATTTATCATAGTCTGTCATTGTTTACAAACAATGTAATGATGCCTGATTGTAGAACTAAACTCCAGGCTCTGGTTTGCGAAGTCAATCAAACAACCCCAGCAGGTGCAGATCAGCAGCAGGACAAAAGAAGTCAGTGCTCTGTATGAAAAAACGGGAGACAGTGCGATGCCTTCTGTTAAAAACATCTTGGAGGTTGGAGTTGATGCTCAATGGTGCAATGTTTGCCTAGCATGTGAAGGATCTAGGTCCCAATCCCAGAATGATGAAATAAATATATAATCATAATGACCAATCTATAAACCTCTCTTTCTTCATACGTAAAGAGAAGAGGGGGAATCTACATTAGATGGTCCCTGCTCTCCACTTTCATTCCTGGAAAACACTCCTTCTCTTAAATGGACATCTGGATGGCTTCCTGATCATCCTTGCTGCTCCTGTTCTTGCTCACCTATAATCCATAGTTATAGTTAAGACCCAGGAGAAGTTTGCAATAAACAAAATGAATCATACAACTCCCCTGGCAAGGCCATCCTTCTGTTGCCCTGGTTTCCAACATGCTCACTGACTACAGCTGCTGACTGCAGCTGCTGAGGCCCGATAGTGATGTCCCTCCTGTGTCCCCACGTTGACACATAATCTTCATACGTTGCTTCCTTTGGACATTTGATTTTGCCTCTAGTGCTCCTTTCTCTGGAGATGAAAATCTAACTATGGTAACCATTCACCACCTTGTCTCATTCCAACTCATCGTAGCACTGCATTATCTATTTTTCCCACAGCCCTCAATGCGACCTGAAACTTTATAATTCATTATTTTTACTAAAACACGAATGCCCCATGGTCAACTATGCCTCTATTGCCAACAGAGCATCTTTAAGAAATCAGTCGCTCATAGTGAGTGAGTGTGAGAATTAAAGCACGGAGTTCTATAATCTATTGAATGGCACGTAAGTGAGTTTCCATCTGGTTAGGAGGGACCCTCTCAAATATTTGCTGATGTCAAATGAGTGTGGTTTGCAGACATTCTCTCTTACATTTAAGCTTAACACTGATCATCTAATGAAAGACAAGATAGCCTCAGGGCAGGGTTAAATAAGTTTGCATAAATTCCCCAAGGAATCCTTTATTCAATTTTCTGAAGTTTTCTGTTTTGTACCATGCAGTGTTATTCACACATATGAACACATGCACATAACAAGAAAGGATGCTTAGAAATTCCAGGAGATGCATAAAAGTCATATTTATAGCATCCTAGGGCAATATTTATATCTTGGATATTCTATTAGTCCCCCAATTTGCAAACTGAACTGATTATCTTCATCTCCTGCCACTCCCCCAGCCTCTTCTTCCATGGTGCCTGCTTCAGAGAACAAGAGTAGCAGCTACTAGCTGCGAGATGGAGGCACTCCTGGGAACCTCCTTTATTCATCCCTCCTCTCGTCCACTTCTGCCTTCTCGGTAGCTCTGGAATTAGGCAGCGCTCTATTTTTAGGAACAATAGCTGGTGTTATCACTTCCTCTCATCTGGGCCATTTTGGCAGCCTCCTAACTTGTCTGCAACTCTTAGATCCTTTCTTTCAGCTGTCTGTACATCTCCCATTTGAAACACATTTGTAATCTGATAACTTTAATAGCCTCTTAGACCTCCCTAAGATCTGTTTTATCTTCCTAATATGATCTGTTTTCTATCTCTACCTGCCGCTCACTTTTGCCACACCATCTTAATTTGCCAGACACCTGTGAAGTCCTCCCGGACCAGCAAAGTCTTTTTTCCCATACCCACTATTGAGGACTATTTTCATTATCTCACACAGTATTCAATGGTCTGTCTCCTTACTGTTTCTTTACTCTTTAACCCTAGCTAACACCAAATGTTCCTTCCTTTCAGAAGATTGCTGGAACTCCCCCTACTCCTTAAAGATATGTCGAGCACCCGTACTCTCGTGCTATAGTCTTCAGAATTTCCTTTTCCTTTACCAGAATTCTACTTTGGATTCTATCATATGTTTCAAATTCTTCTTGGAAAGCGACTGCTTGCATGATTGTGAACAGTTCCTCATGGGGTGGAGAATTTGAACCCCCCATCTCCCGTGGTGGCACTCTTCTGGAAGGTTATAGAGCTTTTAGACTTGGGGTCTGCTTTGGGAAAAATAGGGTACTGGGTTGTAGTAACATGGTTAGAGGATTATAACCAGAGAACAGAGGTCTCTGCCTCCCGGTACACTGTTGAGATGTGAGCAAGCTGCCTCACCCTCCTGCTGCCATAGAAACTGGTTTTGTTGTGATGGACACTGCTAGGCTTTCTGCCATGAAACTGAGTTAAAACATGAAACTGAGTTAAAACATTCTCCCTTAGCCTAGGCAGTTTGGATGCTCAACTTACTAAACCTGGATGGAGGTGGGTGGTCCTTGTACTTCCCACAGGTCAGGGAACCCTGATTGCTTTTCAAGCTGATGAGGGAGAGGGACTTGATCGCGGGAGGGGGAGGGAAATGGGAGGCCGTGGCGGGGAGGAGGCAGAAATCCTTACTAAATAAATAAGTTTAAAAAGAATTAAAAAAAAACCATTCTCCCCTAACTTGTTCATGGCAGGTATTTTGCCCCAGCGGTGAGAAAAGTAGCCAATACACTGACCTACCATTTCTTATCTTTTGTGGCTTTCTCTGCTTTCCCCTCTTGCTGCTATCTCCTTGTTTGTTTCTTTTGCTGTCTCACATTTGATTCTTCGGTCATCCTTCTGGTAAAAGTATTTACATACGCAAGGGCAGCATCGAGCTCCTGTCTCTTGTAGACCCAGAGCTGCACAAATGTAGGTCAGTTTTATCATCACACAATGCTCTCTCGTTGGTCCTCCTAACTTTTATAGGGATTCTCTTGTGTCAGCCTCTTGAATTTTGGGCTGGCAGATATGTACCACCACACTCAACAGTATGTTCTGTTGTCCCTGGATTTTCATTATTGTCTCTCTTCTTTGTTCTTTTTCTCTTTATATATAAGTTTTTGATCCCCGTCACTTTGGGCCATGCTATCCAGTTGTCTAAATTGCCTGTTTCATTAACTTTAGATTTAGAAATCTGATCAAAATATTTCCTGATTCTGGAGACTTTAAAAAAAATTATTTTTCTTTATGTGTATGTGTGTTTCCTCCCATGAGTACGTAGGTGCCAGGACAGGCTGGATGAAGAGCTGGAGTTAGAAGCAGCTGTGACAATCTGTTGTGGATGCTGGGACCCACATTCTTTAGAGAAGCAGAAAGAACTCTCATTTGCTGTGATGTCTCTCCAGGCCCAACTTTGAAGTTTTAAACTAAACCCAAACTCCTTCTTTCAATAAGTGTTATTATTTTAGAGTCATCATGAGGTGATGAGAGAGAAAAATGAATTCTCTGACTGGAAAATGATAGGATAATAAGTCCAGTCACCAAGATAGCCCTCCATTCCTTTGGAATTCCTGTTTTGTTCCTTTTTTTAAAAGTCTCTTTCCCATTCATTAATAACCAAGAGTCTGTTACTAAGTGTTTAATAATTAATGCAGAGAAAAAAGTATTTAATAAGTAGACATCAAAATGTAGAAAGACCTCAAATGTTTATCAATATAATCACTGCAGAGGAATACTAATTGATATCAAATAATATAGACAGAACTCAAATATCTCTCAATCTTATTGTGTCAGTTTATTTCTTTTCTATCCCCTCCAGTCTGAAGATTATCAGTGCTGATTAATTTAGCTGTATTCTTCAGCTGCATTTGCTCATAGGACACATCTGTCAAACTACTTGAAAGACCTTTTTAAGTAAATTAACCATGGAAGTCACGGGCGCTTACTTTTCTTGAATCATGGGTAAATGGGCAATCTCAAGACGTTATGTGTGCATTTTCTCAGTAGCTGACATCTCACTTTTAAGTAGTTAACAATGAGCTGACAGAACCATGTCCAACTTATGAATCCCTTCAGGTGTTCTCCTTGTTCTTGACATCCTAGTCCAAAATGGCAGTCATTGCTCTGGAGAGCCAAGAAAGAGCATTTCTGCAGAAACCAGTCTATGAGCATATTTGTGTTTCTCTACATATTGTCAGTATATGCAGAGTGTAACAGTGTTTTTTAAGACAGCCAATGATAAGGGTACCAAATGGAGACTATGATTAGGTAATAAGAAAATGGATTTTGGGCCGCCTGAATATTAAAAGAATGCTTGAAGAAACAGGGGATTAAATGAATGGCTATCTTCAGTGAAGTTTCTATTTAAATCCTTGTATTGAAGTGGATGTTCGCCTTTCTATAGTTGACATATGAAGTAATCAATTGCTTTATAGATTTTTTTGATAGTCATTGAGAATACCCTAGGTGCTTTTATTGTACAGTGGATGAATCTTATCACTAAGTTTTTCTACTCCTTCAGCTAAACAGTTCTGTCTCCCACATTCCCAAGTAAAGATATTACTAGTCATCAATGTGAGCTGAAGTCTAGTCTTGTTTTTCTGGTTGAAAGCCCAGTGGCTGGGAACTGGGAAGACGGCTTATTAGGTAAAGTGCTGATTGTTCAGCATGAAGACTTGAGCTCAGTTCTGCTTTAGTAAGGGTTTTTTAACACTGATTGTTGTTGGAATTTCTTCTCAAGACTTCCAGCCTCCAAATAATGCCATAGAGACTTACTAACTACAAAAGCTTGGCCTTAGCTTAGACTTGTCCCATTAGCTCTTATAACATAAATTAACATCGCTTTTTACCTCTTTCCAATTCTGTAGTCTGACTCCCCCATCTCTCTATTTCTCTGGTGCATCTATTCTCTTCCTCCCTGAATTCTTCTTATCTTTGCCCAGAAGTCCCCCCTATTTTCTCCTGACTAGCTATTGACCATTCAGATCTTTATTAAACCAATCAGGTGCCTTAGGCAGGCAAAGTAAAGCAGTAATACATCTTCATATAGTGTGATAAAATATCCTACAACTTGTGATAAAGGCCACGACCAAAAGTGACTTGAGGAGGAAAGGGTTTACTTCAGCGTATCCCTCTCTGATCATATTCTGTCACTGATGAGGGTAGTCCAGGTAGGAACTAAAGGTAGAAACCTAGAGAGAGTAACTGATGGAGAGTTCAGGAAGGAACGCTGCTTACTAGGTTGCTCCTTGTGGCTTGGTTGGCCTTTCTTATGGCACCCAGAACCATCAGTCCAAGGGTAGCACAATCTCTATTAAGCTGGGCTTTCCACCATCAATTGTCAGTCAAGAAAACATCCCTTAATCCAAGGGGAGGTGCTTTGTCTTACCACAACTTGATATGCCCTGCTTGGTTGATACCCATGGGAGGCCTACCCCTTTCAGAATAG
>NC_022020.1:28903790-28909000 GCF_000317375.1 Microtus ochrogaster
ATGGGGACATTTTTTTTCTTAACTGAAGTTCCATCTTCTCAACTAGCTGTAACTCATGTCAAACTGATATAAAACTAGCCAGTGCAAATCTCCAGCACAAGGAGAAATGCCCGCTGTGGTGGCAGAATTGTAACGGCAGCACTGGGGAGGCTGACACAGTCAGATTGCTATAGCTGGCTGGCTAGTCAGCCTAGCGAAATTAGCACTGAGACCTAAGTCCCAGTGAGACATCTTGTCTAATAAAAAGGATGTACAGACTTCATGTGTATCCACAAAAATGCCTAAAATAAACAAAGCCCAAGAAACAGGACAATTGGCATGACTCTAAGGAGATCCTGGGACAAAAGGGCCTGATTCTGCATGCTAGTTCCATTATGCTTACGCTTCCTGTGCCTCAGTTTGCCTTTCTGCAAAAAGTGAAAGATAGCTAAGGATTTTTCCTAGGGATGCTGCAGATCTCAAATGAACTTCGCTGAGAAAACTGCATGAGACAACACATGGCATGTCGTAAACATTCCAATTAATGTTCTCTAGTATTAAGACAGGATATTAATATAGGCTGTGGCTGTAGAGAGAAACTTTTGCTTAGCTCTGCCTTTATTCCATTTTGAATTCCTAATTAAAAGAATAGCAATTAATTACCATCCAATTAGGAAGGATACAGGTTAAGGCAAAGCTTGTTAAATTCTACAAGGCTTTCTCTTCTTTTACCATCTGAAGACAGACTGGTGAAATGAGGTGTTCTTCCCATTTGGTGAAAAGTAAAAGGGCAACTCAATTTCCTTTGCCTCTGCTCACTGGGTTTCTTTTAAGTTTATCATTATGGAGGAAAGAGTGTACCCAATAAGCTCTTGTCCAAACGGCAGCATTTCTCTGGAGCAAGGCAAGCCAGTCTCAGCCTTGTCTCTTACTGGCTTTGTGAGCTGTGGACCACATAGTCCAGCTTTATCAAATCTGGTTACCTCATCAATAAGTATGCACATTGATTTCAGAATAGCGAGAAGATTTTACCCCTGGGGGACATTAAGTGGCACCCCGAGGGTCAATTGCCTTGACCGAGCAGAGATTTTCCAGGTGAAGTTTATGGTAGTAGCCTGCTCCCACTCAGCCTGTAGTGCAGAGAGCAGACTTGTCAAGAAGCTAGGCAGAACACGTGCTAAGGTGAAAACTCCCTGCTGTGTGTCAGTGTAGCATCACAATGGACACGTGGTAGGTGCCCATAGTTCAGCAATTCAGTGTGGAATTTTTAAAATTCCCATTACCCATTACTGTCTGTTTCTAGGCTCCCCTCTCTGCAGCCCGGGAATTGTGATTAAACTATTCACCCCAGATTTCTGAGAATTATTCCTCTGTCAAGAATACATACCATTCAGAAAAGGCCTTTTGATGTTCCTAGTGGGAGAATCCAGACAGAATGGCAGACTGTTGTTACCTGGAAAAGGCAGGTTCTAACCAGCTACCTACTTAATCCTGAGCCAGAAAAGCACTGTAGTCCCCTCCTCTCTGCACAGGCTGGAGCATTCAGTGAGATGCTGCCTGATGCAGGGCAGCATGGGGCTCAGTATCTCCACAGTCCGTAAGCTGTAACAATGTAGGCCAAAGTCATCATCCCATAGTCCTCTCCTCTCCTCTCCTCTCCTCTCCTCTCCCCTCTCCTCTCCTCTCCTCTCCTCTCCTCTCCTCTCCTCTCTTTCCCTCCCCTCCTCTCCCACTTCTCTCCATCACATTTGTGGTCCATGCAATAATCCTCTTTTCCCAAATTACTTTGTCATGCACATTTGCCTTCACTGTCAGGAAGAACAGTTTCTCCTGGAGAGTATTTTTACTCTCATTCATTCATTCATTCATTCATTCATTCTTTTTTCTATCCCAGACGACAGACTATTTATTTAGAAAATCCCCTCCATTTGGATTTGACCTTTTGTCCCCAGGGTATATCATCTCAGAGGTATCCCGGATACTGTCCCAAGCATGGTCCTACACAGAACTCTGCCCTCATACCCTCTCCAGGCCCTGAACTGGCTCCTTCAGTGCTGTTTAGGTCCTTGCTCATCTTCCTGGGATTCTGGCTCTATGCTGTTGCTGTGGCCACTTGGACTCTGAATCTCCTCCTTGTTGGACATCTCATGAGAGTGTCTTCTGCTCTCAGGGTTTTCTGCTGAACGCTGACTTCCTTCAGCGTGGTGCATGGCTCACACACGCTTGGAGACAGATCTTTTTCTTCTGTGTTGCTCAGATCCATAGGTTCTCTGGCTCTTGAATACTTGTTCTAGCATAGGCTGACTCTTTTTGAGCCATGAGAAAGAAACCTAAGTTTGGGTGTTCATTTGCCCACACACGTTCTCCCTCTTAAGAAGATACCAAATCTACCTGCTTGGCTATTTAATATTTATTAAACAGTATTGGTAAATATTATATCTTTATTATGTCACAAAGAGCTTTTTCATTAACTGATGAAGTGTGTACTTCAAACACCACTGAGCGTTCGCACAGCAGCTGAGAGAATACATGGGGAGGAATGTGTCCACCCCACACTTCAACAAGAGGACCGACATGCCTTAGCCTTAAGTTACTTCTGTGCCAATATTTTGGAGTGAGAAAGCTTAAATCTCTTACACAAATATTAGAACAAAATTCCTAAGAAAATGGAGATTCAAGTTGTTCTATGTTTATTATGCTTTAGAGGTGTTCTTGAAGACAGAATCATTAGGATGATTATACTAGCCAGTAAATGTTTTAACCATTGCAGGCTGGTGTGTGTGTGTGTGTGTGTGTGTGTGTGTGTGTGTGTGTGTATGACATTGGAGCATATTTTCACCAAAACCCCACAGAGGCTATGAAATTTCTAAAAAAAAGGTCTTGGTTGAACTCTTGCTACTTCTCAAGCTTGTAATTTTAGTTTGGGCTAATTTATCTTTAAGCTGCATTAATTCGTCTTCATGAAAAGCAAAGAAAAATAGCATCACTTAATGGATTGGTATGAGAACTGACACATATGGGGGTCCTCCATCAATTGTATTATTTTATATTTTTATTATTATGCAAATTTTTGACTGGGGGGTAGCTGTGACCTTGTTCACAACTGTAGTTCCTTTGCAAAAGAGATGGTGACGTAGATTTAGTTTGTTGCTCTCAATGCTATTTACATTTATTAGGGATAATATGATAAACAAGATACCACCCAGAGAAGAAACAAGTCATTCTCAAGACAGATATGCAAGAATAATCGTTCTCACCTTCTGCATCATTAGCACTGGGAATGTGTGTGTGTTGTGTGTGTGTGTGTTCAGATGATGAAATGGAGAGTTAATAGATGTTAAGTGTGCTTACATGTGTTTGATATAGTATTCAAGGATTCTGTTATAAGCCTCAGAAAATTAACTCTTACTAGGTTTAGCAGAAAGAGAATTTCTAGGCCTTAAGATTATAAATCTGGCCCTGGGGCCAATTTGACACTCTGCTGAGTGATGGGATGTTTCTCTCTATTTCTCAGCTTTTCCTGTCTCCCTTGGCTCACTGTTCCATGAATGTCTTCCCCAGCTGGTGTGAAAGATGGCTATTGGACTCACATGTCCCAGTTTGGCAACCTCCCACAAAATAGAGCATTTATGACCCATATGTTCTAGCAGAAAAGTCCCAATGAGGGCTCAGATCCACCTAGCTTGAGTCGCACTTAAGGCTTTGTCATCCACGGTGGTCATAAGGTTAGGGAACTCTGTGCACATCCAGGCCATATATCCTCCCTTTGTGGTCTAGATATTGATTGAGACATGGGATGGGTCATGAGAAACTTGTTCCAGTTTACAAAAAGGTTGAAGAAAAGGACAAAGGCGAATCTTTAGGATGAATGGAGGAAGGTAGGAAAGGGATTAGTGGGGGTCACAGAATTTGGACTAGCTGAGTAATAAGGACTTTGGGGGACAGAATCATTAAGTATGACCTTAGCTAAAAGAAAGGAGGCAATGAGCTAAGGTTAACATGAAATAAAATGAAGGAGAAAACAATTAAAGAGCTGAAAGTCCTGGAAAAGTGGAATAATCGTGTTATCACCAGGTGCTTAAACGAACAAGACACTGAACCAGGGAGTCAGGATTCGGGATTACCAGCTTTATTCAAATCACTGCATTGCTCTCAAACCTAATAGATTCAAAACTTTAAATGGGAAAGTTAGGTCAATATGAAGCATAGATAGAATAGCTAGGAAAGCTGATTTCTATGTTAGTTCTATAATAATGCAAGGTCCCTTACATTAACAAACCATTATGACTAATTTATATACACATTCCTACACAAAATAAGGGACTTTGAACTTGTTGGATAGGCCATGAAATTTGATGGCCATCAAGTCAGCCTATTTTTATCAAGGTTACATCAGATGTCTCCTGATAGTATCTCTTCTAAAGACCTTTACGAGTCAGAGGTCTTTTAGTTATTTGTGAAGGGTTCTCTGTCTTTCTCTCTCTAAGTGTCTTTCTCTATTTATTGTTTTTCTCTACTCACCCCCTTCTCCCCTCTCTTCTTCTACCCTTTCCAATGACTTCCATGCTCCCAATTTACTCAGGAGATCTTGTCTTTCTCTTCTTCCTATGTAGATCCATATGTGTCTCTCTTAGGGTCCCCTTTGTTGTCTAGGTTCTCTGGGGTTGTGGACTGTAGGCTGGCGTTTCTTTGCTTTATGTCTAAAAGCCACTTATGAGTGAGTATATATTATATTTGTCTTTCTGGGACTGGGTTACCTCACTCTATATGTTTTTTTTTAATTTTTTTAGATCCATCTATTTGCCTGCAAATTTCAAGATATCATTATTTTCACCACGGTGTAGTGCTCCACTGTGTAAATGTATCACGTTTTATCAATTCTTTGATTGAGGGGAATCTAGGTTGTTTGTAGGTTTTGGCTAATATGAATACTGCTGCTATGAACATAGTTGAGTACATACACCTAGCATGCACCCTCGTAGCCTGACCTGTGTATATTAGTGTGGTGTAGAATTCAGAAGGACATCGTGTGAAAAAGAACCATTAAATCAATAATCCTGTAAGAATACACATATACACTGTACACACACACACACACACACACACACACACAGAGAGAGAGAGAGAGAGAGAGAAAGACTTCTGCATACACAATGTTAAGAAAGTATAAAAGCCAGGGACAGAGTTTAAGATGAGTTTTTTTTTCTTTTCTTTCTTTCTTTTTTTTTTTT
>NC_022020.1:28909140-28913607 GCF_000317375.1 Microtus ochrogaster
TGAGCTGCCATGTGGGTGCTGGGAAATGAACCCCGGTCCCTTGGAAGAACAGCCAGTGCTCTTAATCATTGAACCATCTCTCCAGCCCTCCCAAAAATGTTTTAAATCGTAAATTGTAACAAAAAAAAAAAAAAGGAGAGAAAAGCTTAGCCCCCCACCCCCCACCCCCGCAGCCCCACAAACTGGTTGCTAGGCTCCAGGAAGCGGCTCTGGGGACCCTGGCTGTCCCTTGTCTTTCCCTCATTTCATCCCTTAAATTGTGCTGGAGAAGAGAAAGGTAAACCCATTCTGTGAAGTTATATTTCAGCATTTGTGTTTGTGCTGATATGAGCAAGTTAAGCAGGTGTAGAATAGAAGAGTGTGTGTTGCCGGCAAGGCGAGAACAAATTGAAAACCCTGAAGTGTAAAACGGGGCAGAGGGCAGGAGCTGAAGTGAGATGATGGCTTTCTTTTACTGCCATGTACTAAGTCTTCTGTGAAATCCATTCCCGCTGCCCGAGAGGGCTGTCTCTTATCCATTGTCTTCCCTCAGAGCATCCATGTGCTCTTATGAAGGCACCGTCTCTGCTCCAAAGCCGCCCTCTGTGCGATGCTCTGTGATGTCAGGACGAGGACTCAGCATCTCATCAGTCACACGAGGACACTCTTCACATACACAGTTGTCTATTTCTTGGATTTTGTCAGGAGGGGATGCTGCAGGAAGGTGTGAGCCATGTAGCTGAGAAGGACTGGCTTGCTTCAGGCTGCATCTGCTTGACTTTGCCCCAGAGCCATTGGCTCTAATTCTCCCTCCATCGTGACCCACAGAGGTAGACTCCTTCAGGTACCGTCACCAGAAGAGTGGCAGGCTTTCCTCAGGCATCTGTACCCTCCTCCACCGGACTTCTTCTAAGCTCTTTAGGTTTTAGCGTTTGTGTATTCTTCTGTACATCTTTGCAGGCAGCAGCTATAGCTCCAGTCATTCTGGCCTTCTCTTCAATGTTACTTTTCTCTTTCTAATGTCTGCTTATTCACCGTCTATCGAATTCTCCCTGTTGGACAATCTTGGAGTATCTGCCTTCCTGACTGATGTGTGGATGCCTTAATTATCTTTTCTTGTTCATATACACCACCTCTTAAATTGAGGTTCCAGCTGGGCCTACCCAACACTACATGCCCTCGAGTGAAGGCAAGGTCTGCCAGAAGCAAGAAATGATGATTGTCAAGCTTAAGGACTTTTTGTCCAGGAGTTTTCACAGCCTGCCGATCCCTAATCTCCACCATTCAATGTATCTTCAAAGGTTATCAGAATTAGGAAAACATCAATTTGCTCATTATCGACTTTTCAGCTGTGAGACCAAGAGTGTCTTTTAGCAGCCTTGATAAATTAAATCTGGCCAACTCTCTCCCAGACTGCGAGGCTCCGACACCATTGATGGAGAAGCCGTGGAGGACCAGCTCTCGCAGCCGCTTCTGTAATGAAGTGCATTGTACTCAGGGCCATTAGCAGGTGGAGAATTTGAAGTGCGGGTAGATTACAGAGATGCCTCCTTTAAAAATGCATAAGCACTTTGTGAGTTTGCTAAGTCATGCCTCACTCAGCTGGCCTTGAATTTTTCATGGAGGAGGCATCTCTCATAGGCTTTCCTCTCCTACTTATTACCATTAAGGCTCTGTGAAGCTGGGGTACCTCAGTCATACCATCTGCCTGATTGGTTCTTGATGTGGCAGAGATGTAAACTATTGAAAGACTTGGATGTATATTTGGAAAGCTGATTTTCTCATTTTCCCTGCATTTAATTTAAAACACAAAGTTCTCCTTGTCCTGCATTTTCAAGTGAATTTGTATTCTGGACAACTCATCTACATGTTAACTTTTAAGCACTACACTGGAAGACTCTATCCTTCCAGAACTATATCTGGTCACACAGTACCTGCCATATACTCTTTGTGCTTGTCATTAGTATCCCTTTCAATGCCAAGTCAGGCATTACCAGATACTCAGTTAGCATTTTTCTACTGTGTCCAGCTGTGGCTACAGTGTCCTTTCTAATGAGACACTTAGGCCATCAATAAATATTGATTGCACAGTACATTTGTAGCAGAATCATCATTATATCAGTAAAATTTCTATTTGGTATGTTTATGGAGATTGAGGTCTGACTTGCAGTATTAACCAATATATTTGAATGAATGGAGTATATCCGAAATTGTCACAGAAGCCCTCAAACTCAGAAATGAGTTCTAGAACAAGGCAAAGTGGCATTGCAGAACTTTAGGTCCAGCAATTAATTAATAATCCTTCACAGGGCAATGGGTTTTCTTTTCTTTCACATACCCTTAAGTGAGGCTTTTCTCTGGAAGAAATGATTTTCTCCCCATATCCGACTCATCAGTTCTAACCTGCTTCCTTGCTAAATTCAAAGATTCCAACCAGTGCTGAAACCTCACAGATTAGAAGTGAGCACTGGGGTATTTGTGATTCTGCTCTTCTCCGTTATCGGGAAGATCCTAGAATACTTTACGCTGCAGAGTTGACTTTGCATGGGTCTTTCACAGTTTCTTAACATTTGTGAGCATGCCTCAGAGGGACCGCAAGGGCAAGGGGCCTTGTGCTTGCAGCCCCTTCTGCTGAGTCTCACTCCTCTGCTCCAGTTACATTCTTGGGAGGAGAGTGGTTGGACACAGCGCTTCCAAGAAAAAGGTAGTGGACTTCTCTGTTCTACATGACTATTTTCAAATTTCATACTGGCTCTGTTTGGATTGTATTAATCCCATCTGCTTCCTTGATTTCAAAACAGGATAAAGACTTCAGGAGCCATTTTATAAATTGCCTTGCCAAAGTGGTAAAATATTCAAATGTTCTTGAGAGATATAAATGTGTTTGTAGTGACAAGCTACATTAAAATTAAGTTGTTCAATTTCCTTGTAAGAGTGATAGTACCCAGACTGAATGGAAGGTGATAATTCTATGTGCCTGGAAGCTAGAGAACCCAGATGACACTGAAATGCAGGATTGTCCTTGCAGCTTTGGGAAAGAAGCTTCAGTAGTGCCGGGTCCCTCGCATGCCATGCAGTGCAAGGCTGCACATGGATGCACAGGGATTGACCACATACGGGTTTGGGTGCTGCTTAAGAAGATTCAGATTTCCTTTGGAACTTGGTGACTGGGGGGACTTCCCTGGGGAAGACAATTTCTGGGCAGGAACATATGTTTCTATTGACTCAGTGGGGTTGCTTGTTCAAGTGTTTTGTTACCTTGTTTTATGGTAATAGACAAGTATGTTCCAAATAATGTGTGTGTGTATGTGTGTGTGCTCCCTGCCTCTTTCCTGTATTTCCCTTCCTTATCCTCCTATTCCTTTCTTTCCTCTTCTTTTTCTCAATGCTAAATTTAATTTCTAAACATTCTCCAGTGAACCAGGTTAGATAAACTCTGCTCTGAAGTGATTACTTTTATTTAGTCCAATTCAATGGAATTACCCCACTGTGAGTTGTAGTAGTGAAGAATGACTCCAGTGTCCAGCAGCTGAGGCAGCTTCTGCCCACGAGACCTGAGAACTGTTGTCCTCAGTCCCCTGGCAGACGGAAAGCCCTCGATATTGCAAGCGTTTCTAAGCACGAGCAGTTTCTTTGTCACGCAGAAGGTATTTATTTGTAATAACTGAGAATGGCTATGGCATTGCTGCTATTATGATTCCTTTTGGCTAATTGGATTGCTGCATTTAATTTAATAGCTATATAAGCACAATGATTACTCAGTCATATGTTAGAAAGTGAAAGGACTGCATGAGTGTGTAAAAGATAGGGATTCTGGGGCTGTGATTTAGAAAAAAATATTTTTATTTCCTCTCGAAAAATAAAGTCTACTTGTCATGTGCGAAAATCATTTATACATGTGAAATATAGACATTACATAGGAAGTCAAAAGGTGACTCTTTTTTAATAGGTTCATTTCTTGGACCGTATTAGAAATGGCAATGAATGAGATTTTTTGAGAATGATAACTATTGTTTATTAGAATAAGTCATAGAAAAATCAAAGCTGGATTTAAAAAAATCATAGAAAATATTTAATTACCTTTCTACTATACTAATAATGTATAATGTATTATACAAAATAATAAGGATAATGGTCTTCCTTCATATTTTTATGGCATCAGTGAAGTTGGTAAATTGAAATGCCCAGCTATACCAGGCTTTCTCTTTTGGACCACCAGCCAGCTCCCAAATCACGACATAGAGACTTCTTATTTGTTATGAAAGCTTGGTTTAGGATAGGCTCATTTCTGGGTAGTTCTTTTAACTTAACCTGTTTCTCTTTATCTATTTTGCCTTGGGGTGTATTTCATTGTATATCTTACCTTCACTATTTCTCTGGCTGGCTAGTTGGTTGGTGGCTGCCTGACTTCTTGCCCTGGGCATGTCCCTCTCTTTCCCCCTCATTCTTTTCTTTCTTTTCCCTTCTCTCCTTGCCGGGCGATGGTGG
>NC_022020.1:28913807-28921162 GCF_000317375.1 Microtus ochrogaster
CCTCTTTAGTCTCTCTCCCTGCCAGTGCCTTCTATCCCTCTCTCTGCCTAACTAGTGGCAGTTCAGCTCTTTATTAGATCAATCAGGTGCCTTAGGCAGGCAAGGTGAAACAGATCCAACACATCTTTACATAATTAAACACACATCCTTTCATCCGTAAACAAATGCAGCATGAATAATTATAACACACCTTTACACAGTTTAAGTACCATTCTGCAGTATAACCAAATGTAACACATCTTTGCCTAGTTAAAGTAATATTCTACAGCACCCAGCCTGTAATAAATCATCAGTGAATAGAATGACTACAGGAGCCTTGGGGCTACTCGGAGACTGGAAGGCTAGCCACTATAACTTAGGCTTGAGAAAGTTCTTTTGTGCCATGATTGGGGACTTTTCAAAGTTTATGGAGCCACCAACTGTGTATCTGAAAAATTGCTCTGCCTCAAAGCTGTTGAACTTACTTTTAAGAGTCAACACTCAGGGGATTGAGACAGACCCTCTCATACTGGGCTTAAACTAAGAATAAAATTTATGGATCTTACAACATGTCTACTGACAAGACTAGCTTCAGTCATTGCTTGATCCAGCTACTTTGAAGTTCTTTGCTAAGATGCTTTGTATTATTGAGTTTCTTTGCTATACCCTGGGTGATTGCTTAGACCTACAACAATGAACTCTTCGCCATGTCTGTGTTGGGAAGATAGTGGTTTAGAAGCTCCTGGGACAGCTTCAGTTATTTATAGCTACAGTTGTACCTGTGAGGAGGCAAACATTTTTAAGAGAGATGTACAGGACGTCAGAGAAATTCACACTTGAACAATAGTCTGAGAAGCAAGAATTTTACAGACAGGCGATTTGTTTTGGGAAGCAGATAATTGGCTTGGTTGTAACACTTGGGACATCTGTATTCAAATCCCAGCTCTTCCACGAGCTATTCAAATCATGGCACATCTGTTAAGCTGTCTGGGTCTTAGTGTTTCCACGCATGTAACTGCTAAGTGGAGCTCTTCTGATTCCTAGGATGATGGAAAACCAATGAGATGCTGGGGCTGGCCAGAGCCCTCGTCACTAGCCGATGCATTTCCCCTTATATGGATAGCCTCTTACTGCATCCTGGCTGCTATAGGTGGAGCTTTAGCTGAGGGTTCAATGCTACCCACAGTAAATTGGCACACATTTTCTGAGATTACTGTATGCCACCTACTCCGTTCTGCTTGTCTCATCTAAGCCATCCCCAAGACTGAAGCTACTAAGACAGTTATTATCCTGGTTTTACGGCTGGTAGAACTGAAGTCTTAAAAATTTGGATCTGTCAGGTATCCAGGACTGATAAATTCCTGGGCATTTCTACCTAGGGCTCTTGAGTGCAGTGTTGGTGCACTTCAGCATGATACTGTATTATAGTAGATTTACAGTCTTCTATTAGCAATGGATGTCCCTTTGATGACTTAGTTTCTGGATGATGCTATTGTATTATATTGTATTGTATACCTGTATTCTCTGAACACTAATGTGTTCGTCTTCTGCATCACCCTGAGTTTCTGGCACTCATTTGTGGGTCTGTGTTTCCCTTCCAGGTGAGCCTTCCAGGTGGTCCTCCTCTCATTGTGATTGCTGCTGCAAGAATGGTAAGGGAGACAAAGGGGAGAGCGGCACCTCCTGCAATGACCTCTCCACTTCCAGCTGCGACAGCCAGTCAGAGGCCAGCTCTCCCCAGGAGACAGTGATCTGCGGTCCTGTAACGCGCCAGAGCAACATCCAGACCCTGGACAGGCCCATTAAGAAGGGCCCCGTGCAGCTGATCCAGCAGTCAGAGATGAGGCGGAAAAGTGACCTGCTCAGGACTCTGACGTCAGGCTCCAGGGAGTCGAACATAAGCAGCAAAAAGAAAGCTGCGAAGGAAAAGCTCTCCATCGAAGAAGAGCTGGAGAAGTGCATCCAGGATTTCCTGAAGATAAAGATTCCAGATCGCTTCCCTGAGAGAAAACATCCTTGGCAGTCTGAACTTTTACGGAAGTATCATCTATAGGGGAGGGCTGGGGGTAGTCGCCACTCTGAAATAAACCTCCCCAAAGGAGCACATATGTTAAAGGAAAAGTATCAACTAACGATCCACATTTGTTAGAACACAATAGTCCGTTGATGTACTACTGCCTACTTTAACTAGCTCACCTTAATGTGTAAATCCACAGGGTAGATTCCTTTTCAGACGTGGAACCAGAAGAGAGCTCCTGTGTTGTCCTTGGTCTTTTATTAACTTGATCCCATGTGCTGGGAATCTTCCCTACAGTGAAAGCTGTAGCTGAGTAGCTCACAGGCTTTGGGGCTCATGTATCCCAAACTGGATTTTTTATGTTTGTTTTCCTCTCATATTCTGCCTCCTTCCTTTGGCCAAGGATGGGGAAAGAGTCAAGATTTTTATTATTTTTTTCTTCGCTTTTGTTTATGGGGTGAAGGGAGAATGGTGGATTTGTGTGATTTTTCACTTAGATCTCCACGTGCCAGTTTCTATTGACTCCGTATGCATGAGCACTTGTGCACCACAAGCACAATCTATGTCTGTATATACGCACAATGGATGCACAAGACCCAGGGCCTGGACAGCCAAGGACTGACATCCTGCTTCCAGCTGCCCCCACAAGAGCATTCAGACAAAGGAACCTCTGCCTCTTCATTAAGACCCTCCTGGGTAGATTTCCCAGCCTCCCTTCACAATGCTTTCTAACACTGAATAGCCTGCCCCCATCCTCAATAAATTCTCTTTCTTATTTTGAAATACATACCCCCAGGCTCCTTTGCACTGCTGTGCTCTTTCCCTACGTTAGGAGACAGTGGGATGAGCTAGTGGAACACTGTGTGTGTTTAACCAACAGGCAGATGTTCACATCCACAAACATAGCTTTGAGATGCCCTGCGCTCAGCCTTCTCCATTCTTAATTTACAATCCCCATTCTCCACCTGACTCGGAGTTCTAACTTGCCCACATGTTATTGATGAGGCCTTTTGTTCAGGCAAGTTCTTTGCATCCCTATGAGTTGTGAAGCTAGGAACAACACCCAATAATTAAAGATGCATCCAGCCTTCGGTTTGCTTGCTTTAGAGGATCTGTATCCCCACATGCTTCTTAAGTTCTCATATGAACTTTAAACTACCCCTGTACATTATTGCTTGCTTGTAGACAGGCTTGGTTGCCTTTGGGATGCTAGGGTTTGGCTGTGGCCACACTATGGTTTAGTCGTACCATTTCTGTAATGTCTGTAAGAACCCACGTGGGTGGCTGGAACACAAAAGTTATGAATTTGACTTTTTAAGCTTTTTAAAAATATATATTCCTGACCTGTATAGATACAGTCCAAAAGAAATTGTTAACAATGTCTACCCACATGCCTCTTGTCTTCTATTAATCTTCCAATAGTTCTTTTGTTCACTTGTGCTAAATGAATGTCCAAAGACAACTTTTAATTTTCAGCATTTATCACACATCTTAGTGGTAACTGAAAAATGATTTGTCACTATAATGTGCCAAGCATTCCTAATTTTTTGGTGTGTGTGTGTGTGCACGCATGCGTGTGTGTGTGCTCACATGTGTGTAGTTAGCACAAGTAATAAAGACAACCAGATAGTGTCTATGGGAGAAAAAAAGATCTAATGACCAGTTTCTTTGTTTTAAGAAAACTTTTTTAAAGGTACATCTATTATTTAAACACCTCCTCATTGATTTATTGATGTCTGTTAGTATATGGTTGTCTTTCTGAATTTTTTGTAATTCTTGACTACACAGGTGGGTAATAGGATAAGGCAAATGTTTTCTTGTCCTGATGCTTCAGATAAAGTTTAAAGTTTTATTTAAGTGAAAAAGCAAGTTTCCTTGGGGTGCTGAATTGCCAGGAAAATTATCATTTCTGAAAGTATTGTTTTGTGTATTAATATTTTAGCAGATAGTTCATAGATAGCTTTGTGTGTGAACCCTACTAATGCATCTTCATTGTCTCTGTCTCTTGATGGTAAATCAAAGATACCATCGTAGTAACTATGAAAGATACTGGGAAGCATTATGGATTTTAATGGGTCAGAAGAATCTGGATGTGAATTGTGGACCGGATGATCATTGACTCACTGAAAGGGCTGTCAGAGAATCTGAGGTTTGAATAAACTGGCCAAAGTCCGATCTCTTAAATTTCAGCACTTAATCATAATGGTGTCAAGAAAGAGAGGCACTCAAGAACTGGGCTGGCCATCAACACACAGGTACTGCTACAATCTTCACAGAAGAAATGAAACGTCTTACCCACAGTCTTAGAGCAACTGCAGGCTATTACTATTAAGGCATTTTTTTTTTCTTCATGGGTACTGTTTGTGCCCACAGTGAACAAGCTTAGTGGTAGAGATCTGTTGAAAAACAACATATCACTTTCATTTGGGGCTCCCTGTAATGTGACACCTGCTCCATGGTAAAATGTTTAAACAGAAAAGACAAAAAAGCCTGACATCTACTTGTGAGGATATGGATATGTTCAGAAATCTAGCCCAAGTCAGTAGAAGACTTTGAGGAGGCGCTAAGAACATAAAGTCTTAGGTTCCCTTTGGCGAAGAGCTATTCAGTGTGCTCCTCGCAGTCTTCAGCACACTGGAAAGGATCTCTGGCTAAGTGAGCCCTGAGATTAAGCACTCTGCTATTCCTGGCTTCAGAGCCCTAAGTACAATTTTGGACAGAGCAATATATGTACAGTTCAGTTCTTGAATGTGGATTTTGACAGGAACTGTCCATTGTTGCTATGAAGAAATGAATATCACTGGATGGTCAAATGAACTTGCCATGTATAGAGACTTAGTTTGGGATGCCTTCTCTGAAATCCTACAAGGTTAAATCCAATAAATTTGGGCAGATCATTCCCTAAATGTATATGAGTCTCCTGAATTCAGGGATATATTTATAAAGTCCTCCTACCTATTATTAAGAAGGGAACAAAAATACAAATAACAGAGGGAAAGGAAAACACAAATGTTAACATACTATAATGACCTCTTCTGTGGTTTTGTTTGCTTGTTTTGAGACAGTGTTTCTCTGTAGCTTTGGAGCCTGTCCTGGAACTAGCTCTTGTAGACCAGGCTGGCCTCGAACTCACAGAACTCCACCTGCCTCTGCCTCCTGAGTGCTGGAATTAAAGGCATAGTTCACTACTGCCCGCTCAGAAAAAAATGCAGTGATGTATAGTTATGAGTGATCCTGTGAAGTGGCTTCCAAACTACTTTGTACATAAGCACAGCTACCCTGCTGGAAAAGCATGCATGCTGAGCTTCTAGAAGGGAGGAGGAGTGCAATGACAAACATGCCCCATAGTGGAATGCCTATTCCAGCTGACTCATTTTGGAGCAATGCTTGATTAAAAGAGGGACCACATGGAACTTCCCATGTATCCGTTGTCCTTGTTTGATTCAGAAGCATCCTTTCCCACAGATGGCAGGTGTCTGTTTATTATTCATTTGCTTAGCCACCCCTGCTTATGATTTGGGGCTGTGTTTGCTTCTCCAGACTCTCCAACCCTTTGAATATCTTTTTTTCCCCTAAGCATAACATTTTCCTAGGAGGGAAAGAAATGGCAGATACAGCATTTTGAAAAATTGCTCCAGTACAGTTCCTACAAAGGAAGTCAAATTTTGACTCTTTTTTTCTTTTTTGGCTGTCAATCTTCCAATTTGGTGTAGAGTAGATTAACCCAGAAGAGCCAAGTCTTGGTGTTTCTACCACTGGATACACTGTCACACAATTTGAGTAATGTTGGCCTTATGTTTGGTCTTTGCTAGAATTAATAAGACATTTTCTGTGAACTTATAGGATGAATTCTTTGTCATCTCTACTTGACATAACAATTTTCTAAGGAAAAATGAAGGGAATTATTTTCCCCCTGGTGACTCTGTGGCAGATAAATGTTTTTGCCAATTTGCATGCTGAGTTATAGGTTTTAGCATGGGCCATTTCTCTCTTTAATGTCTTGGTACTGTTGGCATCTTACGGTCTTGATGGCCCACTGTTCCAATTTATTTATTTTCTTTTAGAGTGTCAAAAGAACACACTAGAGAAAGAATCAGCGTGAACAATGTGTATTTGGGATTACAATGGAGTTAGGTGTCAATGGTAAGGGGCAATATAATGATGGACATCTGCGAAGAAATGGAATATGATGGATTGAGTTTTATTTATATTGCCTTCATCATTCTAGCTCGATAAAAAATGATTATTGTACCCTATCCTTGTGGAAAGAAGAGTCTTCAACTTCAATAACCACAGATTTGTGATGTATTTGCTTTGAAATTTCTGTTCTTCTCATTTTGCGAAGGACATTGGAAAGGGGATTTTCCCCGAGTGACCACTGTTGCAAGTTTTTTTCTTTTTCTTTTTCTTTTCTTTTTTGTAGCTCAGTAATCATCACACATTAAAACCCATTATGGCACTTTTTGAAGAGGAGATCCCCTTATGTGGACTTCAGAGTCAGCCTCATAAAACTTGAAGCAGGGCCAAGGAAGCTGAATTTTGAGCTAGTATGTTTAATAATTTTGATGGTCCAAGGGCCCCACTTTAAGAAATTGCTATTGAGCAACTAAGGCAGTCAACATGTAATTCAAAGCACATGCCATTCACTGTCACATAAAATAAAAAGCATGTTTTAGGACTAGGCCACTAGTATTTTTCCAAAATCCATTTATATCATTTCATCTGCCTTTCAACCAAAGTCTTCTTCCCATGGTTCTGTGTTTGTGCCTTTCCTTAAGTTGGAAGCCTCTGTCATCATAGCTTTGTTTCTTGGTAGATGGGCCTCCACTCCTCAGTCAGAAAGTCTGTATCATTATAGCTTTAATCCAGGTGAATGGGGAACATCTCTAAGAAAAGTGTATTTTATTAATATCCAACAGCAAATGAAATTAATGACTTTTTTGGGTCAGTTCATTTTATTACTCAGTTTGGATCAAAGGAGCCAGAAAATAATTCATAATTTAATGATTATGCTGCCCCAAAGATGGTTCCGTTGGTGAAATATATACATAATACCAAAGCAATGTGGAATAATCAGTGAATTCAGTTGTTTTATCAGTACAATCCTAAACCACTGAATCGCTTGCTTTGTCCAGTTTGACACAAGCAAGATATGATACCCATGGATAATGGAGATGTTGAACCATAACATTAACCAAAAATGTAAAACAAAACTTTGTATATAAGAGTAAGCATATGAGAAAGGACAGAAGGAATTAAAAATGGTGATAACCCAACTGTAAGGACACAAAACAAATGAAGTGCTAAAATTTTTTCTAGTCTTTCTACCAGAAAAGATTGTTAAACCAGATTCTCTCTC
>NC_022020.1:28921262-28930893 GCF_000317375.1 Microtus ochrogaster
CTCTCTCTCTCTCTCTCTCTCTCTCTCTCTCTCTCTCTCCTATCTCTGTCTGTTTCTGTCTCTGTCTCCCTCTCTCTCATACACACATACACCACAAAGGTCAGAAGGTTACAGTGACTCACCAAGCTGACCCTAGCACATAACAGAAGAATAATTGGATAGATGACAAGTACCCTTATAGCACAAGAAACAGAATAATTAACTTGTCGTGAGCATTGATGAACATTGAAATAAATACAAAAGGAAGTGGGGAACAGCTAATGAAACAGATGAACTTGAACAGGTAACTAAGATTATTTATCAATATAAACATACTCACACAAACAACATAGCTCTGTCTGTTTCAGTCTGTTGCTTTTCCTCTTCTGCACAGCAAGTGGGAAGATGCCTTTATTGCCCCAACTTCCTAACCTCTTAAAACAACAAATTCCTCTTATTAGTGAACAAATTTTAAGTCATAGAATGTCAGTCATGCTTTATTTAGGGAAACTATTTTTTTTAAAGATAAAGAAGAACTTGTTCCCTAACCCAGCAATTATCACGTGGTTTGCTCTGGAGGAGGGTAGGGGCAATTTTCCCATTAATCAGCCTTGTAGAAGCACTTAGAGGCCAACTAGGGATTTAGTGAGTCCGGACTCTGTGATCTGCTCTGTCTTCTTTAGGTTATTCTTAGAATGAACCCCTAGCTATTACTTGGATTTGCATAATAAAAAAAAAACAACAAAACTTTAGGTTCTCTCTCTATTTTTTTTATATTGGTTCTATCCATCACTAATAGAAGCAGAACCAGAAAACTGATGTATTATAAAGTAACAAAGAGATATTGTTACAGTTGCATCTGTGTGTATATGGTGTGGGTGTGCACACATATGACTTGCTTTTACATTCATATTAGGGCAATGGTTATTGATCATTTGAGTACATAGGAAAAGTCTTTGGTTAAAAAATTTAACTTATATTTAAAATTCTGAACAATAGATTACCATTTAGAATACTGACTAATTGATATTGGTCCCCTGATATTATTTTTTATTCTTGTTGTTTTTGAGACAAGGTTTCTCTGTAGCATTGGTGCCTGTCCTGGAGCTAAGTCTTGGAGACCAGGCTGGCCTCAAACTCACAGAGATCAGCCTGCCTCTGCCTCCCGAGTGCTGGGATTAAAGGCGTGCGCCACCACCGCCCAGCTAGTTCCCTGATATTATTAAAACATTACACATGTCTGGGGGCGGGGGAGGTCAAACTCCCTGTCACCATGTGTAAAGTCAATGTAATCTTACATAAAAATAAACAAACAAATAGGAAAGGAACAGAATGTAGTGTCAGGAATTGAACCCAGGAACTAGGGTGGAGAAGCAAGGGCTCCAGCACTTAGCTACAATTGAAGCGCAGAAGAATGCATTTGGCAGAAGCTAAATTAGAATTCATGTTGGTCATTAACAGTTTTTCTCCATTGTGACCAGGGGTCAGTAGTTTTTTTTTTCTGTGTAGAGAAACATTTTTAGGAATTCTTTTGGTTTGCACAGACTGTGTTCATTTAAGGCAATTCCTGTCAACTAGGGATGATCTTGCGGGCCAGCAGTCTTTGGCAATAAATACCTGCAGTTGTTTTTGGCTATCGTGATGGAGGGTTGCTGCTGAAATTCAGTGAGTAGAGATGAGGGTCATCACCAAAACTCCTCCAGTGCCCAAGAAAGACACTCACAGCAAAGAATGTTCATTCAAAACTCTAAATCCTGCCTAAAAGAAGAAGCTTAACTAAGGAATGCTTTGCATTTATTTTTCTTTCCTTTTTGTTTTTTCTCCAACATAATATCTCTATTGATTCTTTGGGATTTCTACGATCACATTCACTTCCCGTTCCTCCCCAATCCACCCTCCCATTCTTGCACCCCACTCCCCCCCCAAAGAAAAAGAAAAAAAATAAAGAAATAAAGGACTACACTAAGTCCTATTTATGCTGTCCACTCATTGGAGCATGGTCAAACTCCCAGTGGCCAGTACCTTAAAGATAACTGAGTCCTTTCCCTGCTAAAAGCCATGGCTTCCTTTCTGCACCATTTCTAGAAAAAAAAAAACCTCCTTGTCAAGGCACAAGCTAAGAAAGCACAACAATCACCAAATTAAATGTATATGCATTTTATATGATGCCTGATGCAGCCATCCCTTTCTGTAGATGTGAGGGCAGAGGTTTAGATGAAGGAATATGCCATCTTTTGGGAGGGCATGAAAGGGAATTAGCAGTCTGGGTCTTAGACAGTCGCGTAATTTCTAGATGAGTCTTTTTGTCTTCCTCACCCAATTACACTTCATAAATGTTACCAATCATGTCAACAGCTAAGTGTATTAGTTCTGAAGCATGTTGGAGCCTTTTGGGTTTTGTATGACCCTGTTGGAATGCTTTCTAAGTGATCAACAGTAGACTACAAGATCTCAGACATGAAATCAGGAAGGGGGAGGTAGTTCTCACAGTGGACCAAAGATTCCATCATTTTAACTGTTCATTGTACACTTTATGTTCTTGGGTTGAATGTCCACTCATTGAAGAGGGCACTTAGATCTTGCAAAATATGTTTCATTGTTTTACAGATTTGTACAGGGCTGGCTCTCACTCCCTGTCTTCATAGACATGACAAGCCTCAGAATCCCTGGGTGCTGAGCCTTATCTAACAGGCTCACGTCAACTCTCTGAGGAAACTTTTGTGGCCTTAAATAATTTGATATCTATTTTAAATTTATCAGACCAGCATTAAAGTGATAGAGTGAAGATCTGATCACTATAACTCCATCTTACAAAAAGGAAACTAAAGACTGGAGAGTTTAAATCAATCAACCAATCAAATATTTGTTTGTGTGTGCACTCATCGAATATTGGTGGGGTGCATGTCACGTAAACATCACTGCAACGAACAACATAAGCTACTAGGAAATCCAGTTTTGAATGAAGAACTTGAATTGAATCCATTTCACACAAACATGTAATTTCTGTACGTTTTCTGTATTTATTCTATATGTAAATATTAGATCATCATACTATAATTATAAGTTCAAAAACAAGTTTTTAAATAATGTATATTAAGGACTTGTCATTTCATGTCAGAAACTCTACTTGGTATTGAATCTACCTTATTTCACTAAATTCTTTAATAATCTAACAATGTATCCCCTCTCACTGCCGCTTGCCTTACAGATAAGCTCAATAAAGCTCAGAAAGAAAAAAACAGCCCACAGTCCCATACAACAGTGGTAGAAACGAATTTTCTCTTGGGTTAAGTCCAAAGGCTGTAGACTTAACCATCTCATAAATAACTGCTTCTCCTTTTTATTCCGAGCTTTTATCTGTTTCTCCTTTTCTTTTATTGTCAGTAATGAGTAGTCAGCACGATCTCTGCCCAGTACCCGCTCTAAAAGAAATGAGATATTTTAAACCACAACTGCTATTAGACATGAATTTTCAGAGGAGACAAGGAAAAAGGTGAATTTGGAAGGTAGTTCTCTGTTCTCTCTGCCACAGATTTTACCTTGCACTGTGAACTCTGTGAGGGGCAGTCATAGGGCTCAACTGACGGCACTCTGTCTGGTCCTAAGAGATGCTCGCCCTAGGCTGGGTTCTGTACAAGGAATACCCGAGACTGCTTGCCATGCTGTGTACAGGGCACCAGGGAAAATTTCAAAAGACATGCAACAGGTGGGTGATTGGGCCACATGTGTTACACAGGCGTGTGTCCGTGTACCCTTCTGCTTTCTCATTTTGACTTTTAAGCAAATATTAGGTTCTTTTTTATTCAAGTCAGATCAAAATACAAATACATTGGCTTCCCGCATCCCGCAATGTCTCGTGATTGCTCTTCTAAGCTGGGGTGGGGGATCAGGCAAAACAAAACAAAACAAAACAAAACAAAAAGGCAACGAAATGCAAGACTGTGTGTAAAGAGCATGGGTATTTGGGTGTTTTGTGTGTTGTTGTATAAATTGCATGTATATATGTATATATGTGTGTACATCTATCTAGATGTATATATATATAAATAGTTATATATCTATACATATGTATACACATAAACATGTAGCTTCAAACTTTGAAATTTTGAGTTTAGGAAACTAATTATTACAGTTACATTGGTTTCCTAGATAGTCTATTGTAGTTCTGGTTTCCAGAATTCTCTTCTACTATGAATGTATATATTTATTAATGATGCAGAGAATATGATACAAATACCTAGATTTATCTTCTATAGATAAAACAAACAAAAACTTGTATTTAAAGAAATGCCAAACCATTGGTTTGAATTTCAAACTATGTGTTTCAAATTTGCTTATGACAAGAACAAAACAAAAAGAGAGAAACAAAATGCCCACCAAATTTAAGTGGTGATTTCTAAGAAGAAAAGAAAGAAATGATAGCACAAAACCACTGGCTATTCCCAGTGCGATTTCACTGGCCTTTTAATTAAATTCCTCTCTCATAGTCCATGGGCTCAATGCGGCCTGCATGATTGTGACTTAAACTGCTTATCAGCCTAATTATTTTGAAGTTACAGCAATCAGTTAGAAATATTCATATGGTAAATAGGTGCCAAGTCTCCAGGGCACATTGAGCACACCAAACACTCTCCAGTCTCCTGCCAATCACTCTTTCAGACTGTTTACACAAGGACCAAAAAGTTGCTCAGAAAAGGAGGATCAGAGTCAAACGAAAGGAAGCATGTCTTACTTGTTTGGATATCCGATAGACAGAAGAGATAAATGTCTAAGTTTACGGCAGAAAGATAGATTACGTGCTCAGTCAGAGTCAAGCGCCTTGGAGATTGTGGGAGAATGTGAGAGGTGTTTGAAGTTAACCTGTGCAAGCTTCCCAGGGGCTTCATGAGATCAGGTTGTAAGCACATAAGCCTGACCCTTCATAGAGTCTGTCTCTCAAGCCAGGGCTCAGCTGATAGAGCAAGATCCCTCCTCCCGGGGATCTGTGTGGAGTGTCCACAGAACCAGACACCCAGGTGCACCAGTGGGCGAATTTTCTCCATGAGCCCTCTACAGGTGTGGTCTTGAAGGCTTGAGGAAGAAATGTTTTCTTTTTGCTTTTTAATTAGTTGTTCTAATGAAGTTTGCAGTAATTTTTTTGTTCCTAGCAACTTGGATCAGATGGGAAGTTTTATACCATCCTGTCTTTGAGTTTCCTTTCAATTTTCTTCTGCTTGTTCTTTTTCTTTCTTTTTTTTTTTTTCAAGGAAACTGAATCAGAACATTTTTTTTTTTAAACATGTTCTGGCTATTTTAGAGAATGGTATGGCAATTAGTTTTGAAAGCATGCAGGGTGGGGAAGTGAAGGTATCAACATTGCTCATTACTGTCCCTCGGTATGGTATAAAAAACTGGATTAAAGATTTATTGAAATGGTATCCTATCCAAAATGTTCAGAGACACTAATTTAGGAGAGCTTCGTTCAAGCTTCCCTGAAACTGGTTAATGGGATCAGCTTCCAGCAACACTCTTTAAACTGGCAATAGTGTTCAGCTAAGTCCATAAAGAATGACTCTTTGTGATACTGGGAGGAAGTTAAAAAAAATTAAGTTCTCATTCCCCACATCTTTCATAACAAGCAGAGCACTATATGGAACCCAATTAACAGAAGGATTTCTTTAAATTAAATGTAATTGCTTAAATAATATCCACATCACCCCTGACCCTACTAGACTATGGGGTTGTACCGAATAAGCTACCAGGAGATCTCCAGACCCATTCAGCAGGGATTCTCACATTTCTTTCCTCTTGTCTCGGACGCTTTGAATGTGAAGTCACCCCACACATGGAAGCATCTGGATTTTGCTAGAAGTAACACTGAGTGGTGATTGACAGGGGCCTTGCTCATGTTCCTTTTTCGCTGACCACATTCTGACACTTGATGATGAATCAGTTTGTTGCACATTGATATATCCCAAGTGACACCTATTAAAATTACCTCTTCACTTTTCCAGTGCAGTTTGCTTGTACATACGTGTATTGTCAACTTGTTTACAGGTTCTTTTGTGTGTAATTGTGATAGTGGATTTAGCTCAAGCCCTAAAGGAATCTGTTTACTGAATGGTGTTAAAAATGAATGTGCTTATTACAGTATAAACATCATTAATTATGGACTCACATAAATGCATGTCTATATGTCACCAATTTCCATCAGCTCAGAGATTCAACAAGAGTCTGCAGTCTGTGAATAGCAAAAGTACATAAACTGCTGTGACTGGTAACTTAGTAACTGTTTTAACTTGCTTTGTAGCACTGTAGATCTTAGCCTGCTGTATTTTTTTCTTATATATTTGATTTTTGAGAGAAACATGGTTAAAAAAAGAAAGAAAGAAAGAAAGAAAGAAAGAAAGAAAGAAAGAATATCAATGTCCCAGTAGAATTGCATAGCATTTTGGCAATCACTGGTCAACTCAGAAGGCAAACACCTACAGATGGGACAATAGCCCGAGCAGCACATGGGTGTATTCATACATATGTCTGTGTATGTAAGAGCTGAAATGCTAAATGGCTACCATCCATCCTCACTGCCAATGGAAACAAACTTTCTTCTTTGGAATCACTGATGGAAATGGAAAGGAATAATTTTCTATTAACTGCTTTCATATTTTGTTTCATTCTTATAGTAGGGTAGATGATACAGGTGCAGTATCAGTATTGTAAAACTGTGTAGCAAAAACTACAAAAGTAATTCTGTGGATATATTTTAAAAGGCAGAACAGAAACTATATTTCAGATTCTTGTGTGAATATAATTACAAAACTAGTTAACTATTTTTATGTGTTTCCATAATGAGTCCATTTCATATACATTGTAATTTAGCACCCATCATAATAAATCATTTAGTAACATTTAGTTGTTATATATATATATATTTTAAGTACATAGACGAGATCAATGATTCAACATTATTTCATGCTAACTCAGCATTTTACAGAAAAGAAAATTAATGTTAGAATTGGTTTATTTCTAGTTTGATATGGCAGGTTGCCAAATGGGGTACAAGAAGAAGGAGAGTGATAAATTATTTATTTAACATAGAGATTTAATATATTTAATATTAAACTGTTATCAGGACAGTGAATGGAAGCCCTGCCTCTGTCTCTTGTTGATCGGATGGTTTTGCAATAATTATTTATGAAATATCATCAGGCCCTGGTTTCTTCATTTGTACATGTAAAACAACAGATAATAAGATTCGGGTGAAAATTAAATCAGATAATCCAAAGAGATAATTTATCCGTGTCTGACACATCAAATAGATAAAATAATGACTCATAAAGCCTCATTCCTACCACTCTGAAAATGCCAATTTTAAAATGGAGCTTGGCTTCAGCACTCTAAATGTGTGAATATATTTATCTCCTGTTCGTAACTAATGAAATTGCCTATTATCCCTTATGATTTTCAATCAAAAGGGGAAATTATAGAAGAAAAGTATTTCCTCAGATAGGAATTTTAAAAATAACTTGGTCTTTTGCAATGGTGTAGTGCATCAAGCAGAACCCTTCTCCCAAGAAGCACACACTCAAAAATGGAAAGAATTGAATGGTGTATAGTTTGATAAATAGAATATCTTTCATGCATCCCACTTTGTAATTTCAAAGTCTTCTTCATAATATTCAATATGATCTCTATGAACTTTTCAGTAAAGAATCTTTTCAAACTTGTTAACCCAGAGTCTCCGACACTTTGCTCATGAAAGCTGTTATTACTGACCCATTCCTGGACAAGTATAAGAGGAAAAAACCCAAGACTCCAAGAGGGGGAGGTTCTGTTTCAGGTGCGGAAGACCTGGGTTTGGAACCCCAACTGTGGCCTCAGGCTAAGACTTCATTACATAGCTCTCATGTAAATGACTGTGGACAGTTTATGGGCTTATTCTGACTCTATAGCATCCCCGACCCCCCTTCTCCCCCCGCATGAACCTAGTACTAAGCAGGAGAAAGGAAGGACTCGGAGACACAGGCATCCGTAGATGCAGTCACCATGTGGGGTAGGGTGCAGGCTCTGGTTTGTTTCCAAGTGCTGACTTCTCAGTTGTCTCTATTAAAAAAGACATCCTTCCGCTGACCCCAGAAGACCCAGGGGACTAAGAACTTACACAGACAAAAGGAATAAGGATGTTTGAGAGGGACTTTCCACATGCATTACTAGGTGGAAAGCTATAGGGCTTCTTGGGAAAAAAAACTCACCCTGTGCTGAGAAAGTGGGAAGTCCAAGAAATCTGAAACCCCAGAGACTGGTTAAAGTAACTATATTTCTTTAGACTCAGTCACAAAAAAATGCTCTCACCCCCGCCTACGACTCCAGGAGGATAGATGAAGAAAAATTAATATCAAGAGGAAAAGTTAGTTGCATACTTTCTGACTACAACATCAAAGGATAAACAGTCGCCAGGGTTTCACTGCCTTGTTCTCTCTGACACAGAATCTAGCTTCCTCACAAAGGCTTCGGGGACTCTGAGCTGGAGTGGTAGGAACTTTTCATTTTGTCCGGGAAGTGGTGTGTTGGGCAGGTGGCAGGTGGTGCACACTGGGGAAAACATTCTCCCTAGTGATGTTTGGGGAAGTTTTGGGTGGAGTGTTTCTTCCTTCACGTCAGCCCTGTAGTGATAAGCCAGTGTCTGCACACAGCCCCTGTCCAGAAACTCATCCCTCTGCCAAATTGAGTTCAACAGGACTTGATCAGAAGGATCAAAACTATGGAACGGGAGCCGAGAAATAGTCCAAATCACCACCTTCACAGAGAACACTTCTCCTCCCCTCTAATTTCAGTTCAAAGGCAGTGTTTCTTTCCATGTCTATATAACACTCAGAGCTCCCATCAATCCTGGCTCCAATGGCAGCTGCCACAGAAAGAGGTCATGGTGGGTGTTTTTCCCAACAGGAGGCTAGCAGAAGTTCCTCTCCAGACAAGACAACTTCAAACTTAAATAAGCCATCCTCATCTTGTGAGTTCATAAAATTATAGTATGTCAGCAAAGGTCAAGTAGGGAGTGCTGTCAAAATGCTTAGAATGCCAGCGAGCTCCCCTGGATCCTTTGTGGGTCCTTAGCAACCACGTGAGCAGAGAACCCAAGCCAATGTCTGGCATGAAACTCAGCCTTCCCCTTGATTTCCTCTTTCATCCGCCATCTTTATGTGCCTTAAAAAAAAAAAAAACTGATTATGAAATGCTGCTAGTCCGTAACCAGGTCTGAGCTCACGCAGACAAATGAGCTCTACATGTCTGTGATGGATAATATGAAGCTATGAAATTTGGTGTCTCTGAGACCTAAAGTCACACAGCTGCATGACACAGTTTTTATTTCTTTCTCTTTCATATGCTCCCCCTTCATGCATTCTTCCTTCCATTCTTTCTTTTCATTTTTATTGTAAACTGGTTTTTAGAAAGATCACAATGTGGAGCAAAGGATGGTCCTGAACTCAAGGTCCTTTTGTCTCAGTTCCCCAAGTTCTAGGATTACAGGTTTACAGGTATGCGCCACCATGTCAAGCCAAATTAGGGTTTTCTTCTCTTCATTCTCCTGGAATCTCCACTTCCATCTGTGCAGTTCTGATTCCCTCCTTTCACTCTATTTGATTTCTCTGCATATAGGGATAGATAGATAGAT
>NC_022020.1:28931093-28939476 GCF_000317375.1 Microtus ochrogaster
AGAGAGAGAGATACACACAGAGGCAGAAACATGGAGAGAACACTATATTGTAGTGTGTTATCAGCCACTGCTGCACACAGTCTCTCTTGGTTTCCATATCTGCTCTGCCACAAGCACTTGGAGCTCTAAGCCTATGTATGATTTGGGGCTTTTGCCATCCCTCTTCTCCACAAATCTTCATTTAAAATGTTCCTGGTCTTCTGTTTGGAGGTAAAGCAAAAGCTTTGAGATCCTTACAGAGTCACCATCTCAAACTGCTTTTGTCTGGGGTCCCCCTGACGTGAAAGGAAGGACACACAGGAAGTGGATCAGGTGATGGTGGAATTTCTACATTTCTCTTGAGTGTGTTTCTCCAAAGCCATTGTAAATGGAGGAGCTGTCCTGATTCTTCATGCCCTTCAGTCTGTGCTCTCTAGTAGCCACACTTGTATAGCTTGGTCAACTATTTTCCACATGACCCTGAGATTTTCCTGGGTAAGCTCCTCCATCTTCTGTTCTTCAAACCCACAGAGAGTTCCCAGCTTGTCTTTAGTGTGAACAGAAGGTAACATAATTGGCAAGGCTGGGGAGATAGAAATCTTATCTGGAAGTTAGAAGGAGCAAAGCTGGAAGCAAGTTTGTGCTCTATCTGTTTGCATGTAGGAAGAGTGAGCGGCCCTTGATAGCAAAAATAATAAACTTCAGGGGGTTTATAAAGAAGGCAAATGTCATGTTCTCTCTACACCTAGCATGAAAAAATATGACTGAGTTTGATGAGGAAAAAAAAGACACATTAATAATAAACAGATCTGCATTTCTCCATAGAGCACACAAATGCTGTGGCAATTTCTCGCACCTCTCCTTTAAAGAGCTGGCTACCAGTGGGTTCCTTTGCACTGCCCAGGTGTATGCTAATAGTAGGATGACTTCCACAATGGTTTCTTGAACTTTAACATTTTCAGTGAGAAGTTTTATTCATCCAATGTTTCTAAAAGCTGAAGCAAAAATTTGAGGCTTGAAAATAATCCCATCCTGTGTCCTATCACATGACTTATTTTGGACCTGTCTAGCTAGCATGTGTCTGCAAATTGGCAGAAAAAAATTGGCATCTACAGTGCTTTCTGGGAATGGTGGAATTTTAACAGATTACGAGTTAGCAAAAATAAATATAAAGTGTATTTTGGTGTACTTTTTCATTAATAAATATATGTTAACCAAGCCATGGCATTTACGAAGTGTTTTATTTGAAAAGAGAAAATGATTATTCCTTCATGACATATGGATAATAGACATGGTCATCTTAACCCCAAGATATGAAAATGAACAAATAAAAAGAAACTACAAATCTACACAATCTTGATTGACAGAAACCTGAAATTGTTTGGTCAGCCTAAGGGCAGAGCAGGGAGGAGTTTCAACAGGTGCAATATGCTAAAAATGTAGAAATAGTAAAACAGAGAAAATGGCAAAATAACGAAAAGGCAAATAACTCTACTCCATTGGAACGTGACTTCAGGAATTTCCTTAAACCACCTTCATTGACATAGCTTCATAAACTTTTCTTCTTTTGGGTCTTTTCCTCCCTCTGAACCTATTGTGACTCCCGCTGCACTCATTATCACTGTGAATTTCTGAGAAGCCCCAGAGGGATAGAAAATGGGCGAGAGGGAGAAGGGAGAGCAGCTTCTGGCTTTGTATCTCAAGACAAACCTTGTGGGTTAATTATATCAAGTTATAAACTCTCAGGACCAACCCTTCCTGTCCCGACAGGAACATTATTCTGTAACTGTGTTGAAATGAACAGTGAAAACCTAAAAGGCAAAGACTGGTCAGGAAGGAAGGGGTGCACAGGAGGCTACAATAACAATCACAAGAAACCAATGCAAACAAAAGACCCTTGGCTGGAGAGATGGCAAGGTTGGGAGTGTTTTCTGTTCCTGTAGAGGAAAAGAACTAAGTTCCCAGCACCCACACCAAGCAGCTCACAGCCACTTGTAAGTCCAGGGCCAGGAAATCTGGTGCCCTCTTTTGGTGCCCACTCACACTCACACATACCCCTCTGCACACATGAATATATACAAAAGTCAAAATAAAATAACTAACTAAAAATAAAAGATATTAGAAAAAAATCATACCTTGGCATTAGATACATCGCTTTTCTCAATATAAAAATTTAGTAGTAAAATTTAAGAAAAATAAGGCAATAATTATAAAAATCAGATATCTCCGTAGTTGGTATTTCATCCTATATCTTCCTTTTCCTCTATGTTTTTATTCACGCCGGTAAAATGTTTATTTGCATTACAAAAATTAGCTACAATAAACATGAATCAATATCAAATATTATGATCTATTAACATATTCACAGATATGCATGTGTAATAATACATTGGTTATACATTAAAGGTAACATAAATAATTTTTTTAATTTTAATTTTCTGATTAGAACATAACTTTACCTTTCTACAGGTAAATTAAAGACTACTTTTATCAGCAATACTAGTTTTTGAAAAGGCTAGCAGCGAAGAGACTGAGTGTACTTAGCTTTGGCAATGAGAGTGGGAACTCTCATACACACACTGCTACTGGAGGACCAAGAACACCAACACACTGCTACTGGAGGACCAAGAACACCAGCTACTGTGGACACCTGTTTAGCATTATCTAGAAAACTCACTTAAAGCTTCATTGTGAAAACACAAATACCACGCTTGATTCCTCCCAAGTCATCCCAAAGATGATGTCCCAAAGATCAAATCAAAGCTACCATGCTAGATATGGAGACAGCAGCCTTGATCGCGGAACAGGAGGGTTGGGAGTAAGGGCACAAGAAGAGGCTTTCAGAAAGGACAGCCATATTTTACTTCCTACCTTGGACAGTCAAGAAATAGAATTCAGTATAATGGTTTAACACAACACCATCACACAACATTCCACAATACAGTCTTCACTTACCATGGCTGAGGATTCTTCCCTCTCGATGATGCTGGAGAACTGTGCTTGTAATTCGGATTTTCACTGTGATCTGTGTCAGGTGTGGTTGCGACAGTCCATGCCATGGCATCATGAAGGCAAGTAGAGTCCTGAACTGCTTGACTGTGGCACTCAGGAGCAGAGGTATAATAATTGATTCTCAGCTCTGGATATGTTCAGCCAACAGTGATTTCATCAGGTTATAAGCCGGTTACAGGTTGAGGGATGTCAGCTTTACATTATAAAATTATTGGAAATCTGAAAGTATCAATCGCTGTTATCATTTTCACGTGCACCCTCCTAAACTTTTTGTTTCGATTTTCCTTCTACCCAATAAAGTACCTACCTATTAAAATAAAACATACCGGAAAATACAAACCGGTAGTAAAGAACATTGCAATTCTTTTCTAGAGATAAATGCTGCTAAACTTTACTGTTTATTCAGTGACAATGAAGTTTAGCGTTTCTCTTGTTTTAAACACAGACCTTTCACATAAGAGAGATATTGTTAAGTTTGTTCTTTAGAAAACAATTGTACCCCTCTTCCTTCTTTCTTGGTTCCATAGTTTCCCTTCTGATTCCTTCCCTAATGTTAAATTCATCCAAACAATGGAAGTGAAATGAAACCATTTACTTCACTGTCCTCAAAATACTGCCTCCCTCAAAATGCTCTTAGACATGGGGAACATGTTTGAGAATTAGAAAAGAGAAGAGGAAAGCTGCTGACTTTGAGAGGCACTCCGTGAGTTTGGGGCTCTACACTCTATAGCAGGCTGCTGACTGCCCACAAAAGCCAAGTGTCCTCCTGTGGCTATTTAAAGCCATGAGCCTCATCCACCTTCCACTCTGAGCTATTTTGAGGGAAGAGGCAGACTGAACAACTAGCATTTAGGGGCTCTTTGAGATTATGTCTAGCAGTGTCTCTAAACAGGTAGAGTCTGTGCTTTCTAAGGGGCATTCACAATGTCTGCAATTGAAGTTGTCTAGGTGGCTTGGGCAGTGAGGAGGATGTAAGCTTTGATCATCTACTGGGTAGAGGGACCCACTCAAAGGTCTACAGTACTGGGGAATCCTCCTACAACAAAGGATCTTCCATTCCTCTATGTTAATGGTGCTGACACTGACATTACAAACATAAGCTGGTCCTGACACATGAGACTCACAGGGTCCTTGTGCAAATAATATAGGGCTCTATAATTCCTTATCATTGGTAAAATCAAGGGGAAGTAAAGGAAATTAGCATTTCTGCTTGTGTTAGTACTTGTGCAATATTCCATAGCTTCAGTTAGTCTTCATCATAACTCAGTGAAACAGATGTTGGTGTCTCTTTGTTGCACACAAGCTGAGTGAAATAAATCTGCTTGGCTACTAGCACACAGCAAACAATGCAGCCTGAAGAGGAGCCTAACTCTCCTGATATTGTTCACTTTTTTTTTCTTTTTTGGTCTTTGAAGACAGGGTTTCTCTGTCCTGGAACTCACTCTGCAGAACAGGCTGGCTACTTTTCAGTTTTCTATAGATTCTGTTTTCCTATCATACACACACACACACACACACAAACACACACACACACACACACACAGTCTAGATGAAGCAGTAAACATTTCATAAATACTATCATTTTATCCTTGCTTTCATTCTGTGTTTATGATATTTATGAAAACAATGAATATGTCCTTGGTTTGTGAGAAATAGTTGTATAGAAATTAAGTAGTAATTAAATACAATTTTTTTAAGCAAATGCTCAAGGTTCTTTTAGAGTAAGAACCCCCTTTTTCTTTTGTGGCTGGATCAAGCTTAAGACCTGACATCCTAAAGGCAGAAATTGGAATTGGCTTGGGATGATTGACACACCATGCAGAAATTCTTCCCACCCTCTGGCAGGCAGGTGTGGGGGTGGGGTGGGTCACTGAAGCTGCTAATTCTAACTCTGAGCTGAACACCTCCACCAACAGCCGATTCCCTTCTCTTTTGGTTCTGAAGCTTTTGAAAGGGTCACCATGCATTTTCAAACATCAGGGCAAGTAATCCCCAGTCCTGGGGGGTGAATAAGTGATTAATACATTTCGAGAAAACATAGGTGGGGAGACACACACTCACACTGGTTCTGCTTTCAGGCAGTCCCTTGGGTGTGACTTTAGACTTCCTTGGGACCCTTTCTCATGTTTGCCCTAAAGGAAGATCACCTGCAAACCTCATGCTTAGCACACACCTCCTGTGGAGCATGTGTGGGTCTTCCTAAAATGCAAATTCTATTTGGGAACAAACAACTCTTAAAACATAAGCCCACATGACCTCTGAACTCAGAACAATAGCTACCTTCTATCCCCCTTAAGAGAACCAAACATCACACATCCTGCTTAACCCAGACCTTCAACTCTTTCACCAAAGCCCAGATCCCTTGTATTACTGACAACAGGCTTTTAGCCTGTTGTCAGGGGATTTAAGCATAGAACTCTTTATCTTGCAGTCAGCCCTTGCCTCCTTATGAGTTGAGTTGGCTAACCTGAGGCCAGTTCTTAATCTCAGGGAGCCTGGAGTCGGATTGTAAACATCAAAGCTCTAATATCACTGGAAGATGAAAAAACCTGGGGAACTCTTATCTAAGGAGACACCAAACCCTTGCTGAGTGGTCCTTCCTACTCAGGACAGCAGATATGAAGGCAAAGCAGCTTCCATTCCTCCCAGGTATCTGCTACTCTGATAATCCTACTGTTAGAAAAAGCAAGTTACTTTTAGATTTATATTGGTGAAGTTTGAGACTCATGCCAGGTATTACTAGTTGTATTCAGGACCTGCCTTAATATTTGTAAAACTTTGTCAGGTGGACATGGAAATCAGAATGGCATGTTCTAAGTGGTTAAAAGTGTATATCAAGCTTTAAAATGTTTGGATAAAATGTATTCTTCTATCCAAATTCATCACCACAAAAACAGTATAAAGCACTGGTTTTAAATAAATGACAGTCTGAAAAATATCAAGAAGGCTGCATTTAATTAACATTGTTTCCTTCTGCATGCTTTACAAATACAATAGCAAAGGTAACAAAGAGAACCCTTGTAGTAATAGAAGCAGCGGGCTGTGTCCCACCACCCAGCTAGCTTTACCCGAAATAATTACAAATAATTACATGGACACTGTATTCTTTTAAACACTGCTTGGCCCATTTCTATCTAGGCCTCTTCTAGGCTAATTCTCGCACCTGGACTAGCCCATTTCTTATAATCTGTTGTAGCCCACAAGGTGGCTTACCAGGGAGCCTCTAGCCTATGTCCATCCTGTGTCGGAGCTTCATCGCGCATCTGCCAGGGAGTGGGGCATGGCGTCTCTGCTCCAGACAGCAGAGCTGTCGAGTCTGAGCTCACTTCCTCTTCCTCCCAGCATTCTGTTCTGTTTATTCCACCCACCTATGTTCTAAGCTATGAGCCCAAGCAGTTTGTTTATTACTTAACCAATGAAATCAACAGATTGATATATGACACTCCCACATCAGTTCCCCTTTTTCTGTTTAAACAAAAAAAAAAGGCCTTAACTTTAACGTAGCAAAATTACATATAACAAAACAGTTATTAAGCAAGAATTACAGTTACAATATTTATATCTACCTTATCTTTTATCATAACAATGGAAAACTATAACTAACCATTCTTCAAGATTATCAAAGACTCCAGAAGAATATAATATTACCAAAGTAAACAAATCCAAACTCTAGAAATGACAGAGACATTTTGCTGCCTGGACAGTCACCCAAAGTTCCTCTGTACCGTTGGGGCATCCATATTCAGCCTACAGGCCCATGGTATCCAGAGACATTTCCATGAAGCAGGACATTTCAAAGTCAGTCACTATCTGCTTGTCCTGAAGAATGTCTTGCAGACTCTTTCATGAATCAGGAACCCGAAAGATCATCTCACCTTTAGGCAAGTTCAGTAGTCCTCTCTCTGCGGGTTCTCTGTGTCCAGTTTATGCAATAGTCCAGGCAAGAACAGTTTCTTGCCCAAATGGCTATCAAACTCCATAAGGATCCTCTTCGATGCCCATCTTCTTCTTGAAGTAGATTGGTGCTGCCAGGAGCAGAGTGTCTCATTGTCATGAAAAGTCCTAAGTTATTAAAACATTTAAAATGCCATATTCTATAATCTTTGAAAGATATGAAGAATGCCTATCTAAGATATATCTATGCACATCTAGAAAATCTTAACTAACATGACTACAAGCTTGACTATTACTGATGATTATCCATTAACCTATATTTCTTAATTATACTTCTTATATTCTTTCAAAAGTTTCTATCTTTCTTGTTTCAAAAATTGTAGGAACAATTCAGATTATTAACAATGAACTTCAGCATTCAAAATAATTACTTAGATAAACATTTTAACTTACATCACAATTAGAAAATTCATACACCCCTTACAAACCCTCTAGCTTTTAGTTATTTAATTAAGATAGTGGAGTCAGGAGGTGGAATGCCGTGGGGTTTTAGGAGGGATAAGTGTTACTTCATTTGCAGATTGATCTTCAGGGACCACGTTGCAAACTGCATTGATTTCAAACTACTGAGGACCAAGGAATTGGAAGGCAAGTAGATGCAAACAGTGACATACTCTAGGGGAAGGATTCTTTGGTAAGCTGAAAATCTATTGCCTTCGTGATATCTGAGAGAGGGTCTGATCAGTTTACGGCTTTGTCTTCTTCACCTGAGCAGGTCCATGGTGGCTTAACCCTAGCCTTCTCTCTAATACCCCGAAGCAGACACCCACAGCACAGGCTTGCATATTTAAAAAAGTCTTTTTTTGTTTGTTTGTTTGTTTTGAGACAGCCCTGGATATGCTGGAACTCAGTTTATAGACCAGGCTGGTCTCGAACTCAAAGAGATCCACCTTCCTCTACCTCCCAATTCCCAAGTTCTGAAATTAAAGGTATTTGTCACCACATCTATTCTAGGAAGGGTCTTTTTAAAGGATTCAAGCTAAGGATGCCTAAGGCCTGTTTCTTCAGTTTAAACAGCACTGTTAGGCATAGACAGAGCAGGCATTTGGTTGGTGATCCCATTTGCTTTATTTCCTTGTGTGCATTCCTGTATATGGGTTTCTGCAAGGTAGAAACAGAGTCCACTCTTGAATGAGCACCAGTAGTTGCTCATTCATGGGTACACGATTTGAACTAATTCTTTGTCTATGCAGTCATCCTCTTTTTTGATGATGAAAAAATATCTTTTTTTTCCACTTTGAGATGGTGTCTCGCTGTCCTGGAATTTTGTATGGCACCTTGAATTCAAAGAGATCTGCCTGCCTCTGCCCTTGACTGCTGGGATTGAAGGGGTGAACTGTCATGTCTGGCTGGAAAAACATCTCTCTTGATTAACCTACAGAGTTCTTAAGATAGTAAGATAATGCAGTATTATTTTTATTATACTTTTTTATATATT